>NW_028238930.1:0-172500 GCF_021556685.1 Rattus norvegicus
AATAGGATGAAGATATCAGAGATGGGGAGAAGAAAGCTGACCTTCTGTCTTGGTACAAAAAGGTCCTTGGGAAAGCTCTCTGAGTCCTTAGTAGGTGTTGAGTTGTTTCATGAAGAGATTGTCTTGATCTGGGCCGTCTACAAATGGGAATTAGGAGCTGGGGTCCTCTCAGAAGCATGTGGACTTCCTGCTCTTACAGTTCCTGGAAATCAGAGAGTTTATATCATTAATTTCTTTATCCCAAAACCCAAGTTTGGGAGAGTCACAGTTGTTTTCCTGACAGCTCATGGCTTTTATTCTTTTTGCCCAGAAGAAAAATGTCCTAAGGGAAGAAGTGAAAGACAAGTACTATGTCCTCATCTCAGGGTAAACTCCTCCACGCTTTGGATTCCTATAGTTCAGTTTGTGTCTGACACTGATATCTGGGAGAGAGAAGTGCTTCTAGTCGACTCTTAATCATATCAGTCTTTTCACCATTATTATTCTGATTACCATTCCCTGACAGTTACTCATTATATTTCTGAAACAATAGGTGAGAATGGCTAGCAGTTTTCTTTTTCATTTTTCTTCCATTTTTTTAGTAAATTTTTGCTTATTTTATTGGCTATTTCTATATTTACATTTCAAATGCTATTTTCTTTCCAAATTTCCTCTCCATAAGGTCGTAACTGGACCGACTCCCCTTCTTTACAACCCTCCTTACTGCACCTTGACATTTCCTTGAACTGGGAACCAAACCTGAGAAGGACCAAGGGCTTCTACATCCATTGGTGCCCAAGGAATCCATCCTCTGCCACATATGCTGTTGGAGCCATAGGACTTTCCATGGGCAGATTTTGAATATTGGTTTAGTGTCAGAAAGCTCTGGTTTGTTGGAATAGTTGTTTTTATGGGGTTGAAAGTCCCTTCAGCTCTTGTAATCCTTTCTAAATATCTGCCAAGAAGAGACATGCTTTCTGTTCACCAGTTTACCACTAACATTCACTTCTGTATTTAACATGCTCTAACTATGACTCTCTGGAAAGATCTTTCTCCAGTTCTTGGCAGCATGCACCTCTTACCTTCATCAATCTTATGTAATTTTTGGTGTCTCCTACACCTATGAGGTTTGGTGGAATTTTAACATGGATTGCTTCTTAGCTGAATAAAGAATGGCAGGTATCCTGAGATGACAATGCCAAATAGATGCCATTCTCTACTTATGAAACTATTGAAGTTAAGTTTTCCCTGGACCTCAAGACATTCCTCTCACTGTCCATCCTCCTGAACCTTATGTTTGGCCTGAACAAAGAATCAGGTTAAAAAACCCACAACCCTCATGTCAGAACCTTGGAAATAAGGAAGGGAGATATTAGAGATCTGATTATCTTTTGGGACTACAGAACCACATTCTAGAGTTGATATTGTCCTTTGCTTTACTGATGTCTGTGATTATTGGATAAAATAAGGATTTGGGAGTTTATCATTTGAAGTAGGTACACAATATTTACACTGTTATATTCACTTTAATAAAATCATTGCAAAAAATGGAATTTTAAAACAGAATTTTTGAGTAAACATTCAGGAATATTTATAAAGTTCCCTATCAAGGAATGTACAATAAGAAATTGAAACAAAATATTCATTCAATTAAAGGTCTGTAGGGAGAATACTGGCCTTTGGGAAACAGAAAACCTACAAAATTTTTATGTATTTCACAGGAATGAACCTGGGAAAAAATTATTATCTAGAAGAATCTCCAGCACTCCATTTTCTTAAATAAATTCACATTATACTGACTGCAGAAAACAGCGCTTTTTTTCCCCATTCAAAGCATGTAACCACTAATGAAGAAAAGAGATTTCAACAGTTTTAGAATGATGGACTATGTAAAGGTTTCCACTGTGTCACAGGAGACGTACCTGGAAAGGGCACTCAAAAATCTGGTCAATGTAGGGAAATCTGTTTTGCTAAATGAGGTATGGCAGTTCACAGTGACATCATGATTTGGCCCTACTGCAAGTATCTCTTGTAACCTGGACTCCCTAGCTGCTTCTGTGACATCACAAGTGTTGTTGTGGCTGCAACTGCCTCTCTGATATTCTTGCAGTACCTCTAGGGTTTAATAATTGACCTCTAATTCACGGTAAACACAGGAGGGAGAACAAAGAGGATAAAGATTTCAGTGATGTGGAGAAGGAAGCTGGCCTTCTATCTTTGTATAAAAAAAGGAAGATGTACATCATCCTTGGGATAGCTCAGAGTCCTTAGTAGGGATTGAGTGGGATCTCTGAAGAGTTAAGGCTTGATATGCAGGTATCTTCTGCATATGGGGAGCTCAGGAGCTGGGAGCCTTTCAGAAGCATCTGGACTTACCTGTTCATATCATTCCTGGAAGTCAAAGAGTTTATATCATTATTTTTTATTCCAAAGCCAAGTGATGGGCAGGGCACAGTTGTTTTGCTGAGATCTCATAGCCTTATTCTTTTTGTCAAGAAGAAAATGGTCCTAAGGAAGAATGGAAAGACAAGTATTGAGTCCTCGCCTCAGAGTAAATTCCACCATGCTCTGGATGCCTATAGTGCAGTTTTGTCTGATACTGATATCTGGGAGAGAGAAGTGTTTCTAGTTGAGTCTTCATCATCTCAGTCTTTCCATTAGTATTACTCTGACTATCATTCCATGAAAATGACTTTTACATTTCTGAGTCAATAGCTGTGAATACTTCGCAGTGTTCTTTTCTTAAATTTCTTTATTTCTTTTTATTTTTTTAGCAAATTTTATTCCTGTTTTAATTGGGTATTTCTATATTTACATTTGAAATGTTATTTCCTTTCCCTATTACCTGCACATATGATCCCTAACCATTCCCACTCCTCTTTTTCTATAACTCCCCTACTGTCCGTTTTCAATTCACTGATTTGCCTCTAGAATTCACTTCTTTATTTGATATGCTCTAGCTGTGTCTCACAGGAAAGATCTCTATACAGTCCCTGGCACAATGCACTTCTTAGCTCCATCAATCTTATCTAGTTTTGGTGACTGATGTGTATATATTTTTACCACATGTACGGCCTGCTCTGAATGGGATTTCCTCAGTCTCTGCTCGAAATTCATAGATATTATTGTGTCCACCTTTTGAAAAGGATTAAAGCATGCACATTTTGTATCATTTTATTGAGCTTCCAGTTGTCTGTGAACTGCATCTTTGGTAATTTTAGCTTTTGTGCCAATATCCACTTTTGGTGATTTCATAAAATGTGTGATTTCATACCATTTTGTGATTGGGTAACCTCAATCATTATGGTATCTTCTAGATCATCCCATTTGTCTTTGGCTTTCTTGAGATAATTGGTTTTAAGAGTTGACTAGTACACAATTGTTTAGATGTACTACATTTTCTGTATTCATTCCTCTGATGAATGCCATTACGGATTCTTCTAGCTCTTGGGTATTATACATAAGACGCTCCCAGAAATGAACCCACACACCTATGGGCACTTTACTTTTGACAAAGGAGCCAAAACCATTCAATGGAAAAAAGAGCATTTTCAGAAATGGTGCTGGTTCAACTGGAGGTCAGCATGTAGAAGAGTGCAAATCGTTCCATGCTTATCACCGTGTACCATAGAATCCAAGATGGATTAAGGACCTCAAATCAAACCAGATACAGTCAAACTATTAGAAGAAAAACTAGGCCAGCATCTCAAACACATGGGCACTGGAAAAAAGAATTTCCTGAACAAAACACCAATGGTTTATGCTCTAAGATCAAGAATTGACAAATGGGGTCTCACTCCAACTAAGCTTCTGGGAAGGAAGGACACTGTGGGTTAAGGACAAGCAAGCAAAATAACCCAGATTGGGAAAAGATATTTACCAATCCAACAACAGATAGAGGGCTTATATTAAAAAGATGCAAAAAACCAAAGTTAGACAAATAACCCTATTAAAAAAATGGGGTTCAGAACTAAACAAAGAATTCACAGCTGAGGAATGCCGAATGGCTGAGAAACACCTAAAGAAATGTTCAACATCTTAAGTCATAAGGGAAATGCAAATCAAACAACCACAACGAGATTTCACCTCACACCAGTGAGAATAGCTAAGATCAAAAACTCAGGTAAAAATAGATGCTGGCGAGGATGTGGAGAAAGAGGAACACTCCTCCACTATTGGTGGGAGTGCAAACTGGTACAACCATTCTGGAAATCAGTCTGGAGATTCCTAGGAAAATTTCACATTGAACTACCTGAGGATCCAGCTGTACCACTCTTCGGCATATACCGAAAAGATGCCCCAACATATAAAAAAGACACATGCTCCACTATGTTCATCACCCCCTTATTTATAATAGCCAGAAGCTGGAGAGAACCCAGATGCCCTTCAACAGAGGAATGGATACAGAAAATGTGGTACATTTACTCAATGGAGTATTACTCAGATGTCAAAAACAATGCCTTTATGAAATTCATAGACAAATGGTTGGAGCTTGAAAACATCATCCTGAGTGAGGTAACCCAATCACATAAAAACACACATAGCATGCACATGATAAGTGGCTATTAGCACAACTGCTTGAATTACCCTAGATGCATAGAACACATGGAACGCAAGATGGATGATCAAAATGCGAATGCTACACTCCTTCTTTAAAAGGTGAATAAGAATACCCTTGGCAGGGAATAGAGAGGAAAAGATTAAAACAGACACAGGAGGAACACCCATTCAGAGCCTGCCCTACATGTGGCCCTTACATATACAGCTACCCAATTATACAAGATGGATGAAGCAAAGAAGTGCAGGCCGACAGAGAGCGGATGTAGATCGCTCCTGAGAGACACAGCAGAATACAGCAAATACAGAGGAGAATGTCAGCAGCAAACCACTAGACACAAAGACAAGGACACCAGTGAAGGAATGAGAAAGACTGGAAGAAACAGAGAGACTTTCAGGAACCTATCCTTGCAACAATGCCAAGCAACCAGAGCTTCCAGGGACTAAGCCACTACCTAAAGACTATACATGGACTGACCCTGGACTCTGACCCCATAGGTAGCAATGAATATCCTAGTAAGATCACCAGTGTAAGGGGGAAGTCCTGGGTCCTGCTAAGACTGAACCCCCAGTGAATATGATTGTTGTGGGGAGGGCGGCAATGGGGTGAGGATGGAAGTGGAACACCCATATAGAAGGGAGGGAGGAGTTAGGTGAATGTTGGCCCAGAAACCAGGAAAGGGAATGACACTGGAAATGTAAATAAGAAATACTCAAGTTAATAAAAAAAGAAAAGAAAAGAAATGGCATGCTAAAAAAAAAAGAAGTTAAAAACATATATGATATTTTTAAAAAGCCATTTTTTTTTCCATCCACTCTATGTTGGGAAGCAGAATAAGCAGGTTTTCTTTGTTTATTTTGATAACTGTCACTGAATCTCCTTTGTCAAATAAATAAGTTTATTTTTCTTCTGCTTGCATCCTGTCTGACCTTCCGATTGCTTTTAGCAACAGACCTCAGAACAGATGAAGCTAACGGGGGTAGAGACATTACAGTTGTTGTCCTGCTTTGTACCCGAGGCTGTCAGAAAGTGTTCAGTAGTTTAAGGTGCTAAGTCCTGGAATGGCTTGTTGTATAACAGCTTTAAGTCTTGTTAGGATAAAAGTCTTCAAGAGCTTGGTAGGACTTACTTCTAAAGTATATGCTAATAAGTATTAATAAAAATAGTAAAAATAGCAATAAACAATAATAAGAATAGGTGACTGGGATTTTTAATGAAAGGAATAATGGCAATTTTATTGACCAAACTTTTAAGATAGAAAAGGTTTCTTAAACATTCTGCAGAGGAAGACAAAATTCTCAAAGGAGCATGCTGAATGTGGTAGTTTAATGTCTTTCCTAGCAAGAATTCATAGGCAAATAAAAGCTAAGGAAAGAACTGTTGAGTGTGATTTTATGCAGAAAAGGAGTAAACCTGCATGTTTTCCACATGGAAGGATGGGCTGTGTCATATGCCATCATTGCTTATACATGGGAAGTATAGCCTCAGCTTTCAAATGTAGTTGTGTGACTTGATATGGATGGTAAATGCTGAAGGATGTGATAGGTTGTTGAGTCCAGGACAATGATGTAAGGGATAACACAGGGGTCATGCATTTTTTTCCTTCTTGTCTCACTCTTCTGTTGTTACAATTGCCATGAATGATCTCATCATTCAGGGGACTGGAGTGAACAAAATGATTTTGAGGAGCATGGGAGCAGATTCTTCAAGGTCATGCAAATAAACTGAATGCTGATATCTAATGCTATTAGATTTGTGAATTTGCTTCTTTGTTGTCATTGTAGACAACATAAACAATGTGGATGTACCAAAGTGAAATAATAATAGAACATGTATATGTTAATATTATGAATATTTCATATCATTTATTTTCTCCCCCCTCCATCACTTTTTACAATAAACTAAATGTACTCAAAAAAAAAAAAGAAAGCCATCAGCGGTAAGCGGAAGTGTAAATCTGAATAATAATAAAATCCGTTAAAACAAACATGAAAAGGGCTAGAAGAGAGCAAGCAACCCATGGAGAAAGACCAATATACCTCTTGAAAATAAAAAGTGAACATTGGAAAATAAGTGCTGTAATTGGAAGTAAAAGGTACAGCAAGTCCTACAGTTAGGATAGTGATGGCACCCAGGCTACTGTACTCCAAGAATCTATAGTAAAACTTAAAATTGTGACAAAGCAATTGATTTCATAATAGTCACTGGATCTACATATTCAGTCTTCAATAATGTACTGTGACAATTACCTGATCAAAAGGTACCATTCACGGTAGCAAAGGAAAACTCCCTTAATGTCTCTGAAGCAGCAAACATGCCATTGACATAGGCAAGGGGATAATAACTCACCTGTTATTAATCATGTCTCATTGCCCCCTTCTTCCTGTTTCCTTCTGGCAAGGAGCCTCTTGCATAAACAGAAAGCAACCATCATCTTTTTGAAAAATTAGACACAGTTCGACTTACATATACTAACAAAGTTAACCTTTTTTCTGTTTACCAAAAGAATATCTTCTTTGTGAAAGTCCTGAACCGTATTAAAAAGATAGTTGGACTAAAACTCACACTTGTAGTTTCAGATTAGTAGTGAAGAATCCTAGGTATATTGGGAGTATCTATCTTCCCATACCTGTCCCTAAAACATAATCCCATATTTATTCAACTAACCAGATCATTTGTGCATATGTAGATTAAATAATGCACACTCTGGAAGCAAAGGGAGAGATACAGTCTATATTACCAACTGAAAAGATGGGCATTCTGATATCCTCCTGATCTCACTGGAGTTGTTGTCATTACTTGAGAAGAAACTGGGCTATTTATCATATGAACTATCCAAGATATGAGGGACTGGCAATAGAGGGTAGAGACTACTTGGCTTCATAGTTCCGATCTCATATACACTCAGAAGTCTGAATCTCCAGTAAAGTATGTAGATTTTCTTGTTCTTGGAAGATGTATTCTTCAGGTGCTTTTTGCAAGGGAGATAAAATTAACATTTGAATGACCATTTCAGAATTATTTCAAAATGAACTTAAATATGTGGACTCTCTTAACATATGATTCACAGATGCTTCAATCACATTATGACAGACAACTCAGAAAGTTTATGAGATTCTTTTATTATGAAGAATAACTATACTCATATGGAAACAAAATAATTAGACAAAGGGACACTGAAGCACTGGTCCAAGAGTTATAATCACTTAGCTAGCAAGGGTGAGCTAGGAATGTTCACATTTCTATATTAGGAGGACAACAATATTGGCAAAAATCTGGGGGAGGCAAAAGGAACCTGTATCATAGAATGGTTGCTGTAATCCCACTGTTCTCAACTCTGGAGGTACTAGACAGGTTTGAGAGATTATTTGTGTGTGTGGGTATTGCTCTGCCTGGATACCAGGGTTTTGGAGAAACAGCAAATCCTAGATACCCCAGAACACATGGGGATACTAGAACCTAATCTGCGTGGAGACAGATGGTATGGAGTTTGATACTTGATAGTTCATTGTGGTTTAACTCCTAGAATTTCAAGGTTCCTCAGAATGTTTCCATCTTTTTTTTTTTCACGAAACACATGAAAAGACACTGCATGAAGGATTTACATGAACATTTTAGGGCCGTGAAAACACCTTGTGTGCATCTCTCTAAACAACTGGACCTTGTAGCCTCAGGAATGATCGCCTTGTCTAAAGGCTATATTAGCTGCCCCTCTTCTGTGAAAGAAGCAAGGTAGTTAATTCTGTGTCAGCATTTATACTCTATCAGACAAGAGAGTTGAAGCCTTTCTACAAGGAACACCACAATCTGGCTTCTATTATTTTTCTCATCTATATTAACTGGATTATTCCTTATTTACATTTCGATTGCTATTCCCCTTCCTGGTTTCCGGGCTAACATCCCCCAACCCTCCCCCTCCCTTTCTATATATTTGTGTTCCCCTTGCCAACCGACCCCATTACCACCCCTCCCCAATAATAACACTCACTGGGGGTTTCAGTCTTGGCAGGATCAAGGGCTTTCCTTCCACTGGTGCTCTTACTAGGCTATTCATTGTCCCTATGAGTTTGAAGCCAGGGTCAGTCCAAGTATAGTCTTTAGGTATTGGCTTAGTCCCTGGGAGCTCTAGTTGTTGGCATTGTTGTTCATATGGGGTCTTGAGCCCATTCCAGCTCTTTCAGTGCTTTCTCTGATTCCTTCAACTGGGGCCCCGTTTTCAGTTCAGTGGTTTGCTGCTGGCAGTCGCCTATGCATTTCCTGTATTCTGGCTGTGTCTCTCAGGAGAGATCTATATCCAGTTCCTGTCAGCCTGCACTTCTTTGCTGCTTCATCCATCTTATCTAGTTTGGTGGCTGTATATATATGGGCCACATGTGGGGCAGGCACTGAATGGATGTTCCTTCTGCCCCTGTTTTAAAATTTGCCTCCCTATTTTCTCCCAAGTGTATTCATGAGACCCTGGCTTCTATATGTCCCTGTTGCACACTTACAGATACTATTCCTGCACCATCCTGGAGTGTAGTTAAGAAGACCCATGACATAAATCCTGTTACCCTGTTGTGTGGTGTAGACCCACAGATGCTCATCACTGACTGTCCCAGGTAACAACAATGGTCCAATTTATCTAGACAGACCTAATGGATTACTGCAAAACCCCATCCCAAGAAAGATACTAATGCAATAGTCAGCACAGTTGGTAGTATTTTCATTAAACATTGAGCAAGGTATCGAGTAGCTTCAATAGTTACTGTTATTGAAATTATTTCATGGAAGCCTTAGGGCCAGGTACTTAGGCCCAGAGAGAGAACTGATTTATCACTCTGACTCAGGATGTCAAATAAGGAAAGGGGAAACCTGTCATCTTGTACATCCACAGACATTATGCTTTGGATACTCCACATGTCTTTTATAATACAGAGACAAAATTGTCCTTTTTGCTGAGTAAAGGACATTAAGAATTTAAGAGAAGGTCTTGGCTCTCCAAGAGAATATTTGGATTCCCTATGATCTGCTAGGCTTACTACTATGGACATCAAAGAGATGTCTGCCTTGTGACTAAAGGTAACAAGATCACTGACCTGGATTCCCAACAAGTGTCCCTAAAACCCATGATCATACTGACCTGCTACCTGAGACTTCACAGTATAAATAAGATGTGAGCATGCAAAAGAATCAAATGGCTACCTTGAATCACAGGTTGGTAGTGAACAGGAGAAGGAAAGATCATTCTTTCAGAAACAATTGGCAGTTTTCTGGTAATTCAGCTTGACCAGGCTACCTGTCTTGGGTCCACAGAACTCTATGGTGCCAGTAACAATGTATATTATAACTACCTACATTGAACGGCATGGCAGGATATGTCAAAGACAGACGTCAGGTTTATATTGTACATTAAATAATCTAGAACATTACAAAATTAATGTATATCATACATTAATATATATTCCCCTATCATATAAAAATGTAATTTAAATTAATGAATTAAGACATAAAACCCAACTTTAACTTCATTGCATATTAACATGAATATTCTCAAATACATTAAAATAATGATTTATGGACATATTTGTGTTATCAGACATACACCATAAAAGTCATAAACCTTTCTCTTCAATAATACTATTACCTACCCCAATTGGTTTCTATTTCTACCATTCTCTGCAAAATCAACAACACTTTTTCATTACTATTTCTGCTCAGGGCCCATACAACATGGGGGTGAATAACGTGAAACTTTACCAGGCATCTGGTTCTTAATTCAGGGCCATTTACTGCTTTACCATCCATACATTCCCCTGAATAAGACATCTCTATGGTCCTATTAATGAATGATCATCACAACTGCGATGTCATACATTTAGTATTTTTTTTTCGGCTGCCTTCCAGTCAACATACCTGCTCAAGATGTTTTGCAGGTAGGGCCATGGCAGGTCTCAGTGACATCATCATTAGGACCTCCTGGAAAAATCTCTTGTATCCTGGAGAGCCTAGCTTCTCCTGTGATGTTACAGGTGTTGTCGTGAAAGCAACTGCCTCTCAGATATTCATTCATTACCTCTAGGGTTTACTAAATGGCCTTTGATTCAGAGCAAACAGCCATTTGGGAGGGAGAAGAAAGAGGATGAAGATATCAGAGATGGGAGAAAAATGGCCTTCTACCTTGGTATAAAAAATGAAGAAATGTCAACTGTCATGGTAAAGCTCAGTGAATCTTGTGTAGGGTTTTAGTTGGTTTGATGAAAAGATAACATTGATCAGAGCCTTCCTCATATGGGAATCAGGAGCTGGGAGCCTCTCAGCAGCTGGACTTCCCTGCTTGTTATGGTTCCTGGATGTCAGAGAGTTTATAACATTAACTTGTTTATCCCAAATCTGAGTGTTGGGAGAGGTACAATAGTTTTCTTGAGAACTCATGGCTTTTGTTCTTTTTGCCCAGAAGAAAATGTCCTAAGGAATAATGGAAATATAAGCATTGTGTCCTAAGCTCGGTATAAAGTGCTCCATGCTGATTCCTATAGTACAGTTTGTGTCTGACATGATATCTGGGAGAGAGAAGTGCTTCTAGTGAGACTTCACCATCTCAGTCTTTCACTAGTATTCTCTACTACCCTTCCCTGATAGTGATCCTCTAGATTTACGAGTTAATGGATGTGATTATCTGGCAGTTCTCTTTTCTTCAATTTCTTCCATTTTTTTTTATTTTTTAGCAAATTTTATTGCTTTTTTAACTGGATGTTTCTATATTTACATTTTAAAATGTTTTTCCCTTTCCCAGTTTCCTGCCCATAAGATCCCTACCCGTTCCCTTCCCCTAATCCCCTTAAGTCCTTCCTTTAATCCCCCTTAACTCCACTTGGCATGCCCTTGAACTAGGAGAGAATCCTAGGGAGGACCAAGGGCTTCTCCTTCCATTGGTGCACAACAAGGCCATCCTCAGCCACATATACATTGTAACCATAGATCTGTCCAATGCATTCAGCACTGAATATTGAGTCTGACCTTGAAAGATCATTTTGGCATTGTTATTTCCATGAGTGTGGCCACCTTCAGCTCTTATAATCCTTTTTTAAAATCTTCCAACAAGAGGTCTGTTTTCAGTACACTGTTTGCCATAGCATTCTTGTATATAGTTGACCGGCTCTAGATATGTCTTTCAGGAAATATCTACATCTGGTTCCTGGCAGAATGCACTTCTTACTTCATTAATCTTCTCTATTTTTGGTGGCATATATATATATATATATATATATATATATATATATATATAAACATGCACACAGTTTCTCTACAACTATTGAGGTGGTGGAATGTGTATCAGATTCTGCATAACTTTGTCAAGAATGTAGAATCCACAAATGACAATGCCAAATAGACTACCTCCTGTTCTTATGAACCTATTGAACTTGAGGTTTCACTGGACCTCAAAGCCATTCCTCTCCCTGTACATCCTCCTGTATCTTATGTTTGGCCTGAAGTAAGATCATGGTAGAACATCCAAAACCCTCAAGTCTGGCCATGGGAACACAGGAAGATACATTTTGAGAACTGATATCTAATGGGACTTCAGAACCACATTCTGTAGTCCATGTTTTCCTTTGCTTTACTGATGTCTGAAAAATTTTGGATAAAATGAGGATTTGGGAGTTTATCATTTGAAGTAGATACACAATTTTAAACTTATATTCACTCTAAAGGTGGGCCTTCTTTGAAGCCAAAATCATTGCAAAATTGAACTGGAAAACAGAATTTTTGAATACACATTCAGGAATATATGTAAAGTCCACTATCAAGGAATGTACAGTAAGAAAATGTAATACAATATTCTTTGAATTAAAGGTCTGTTGGGAGAATACTGCCCTTTGAGAAACAGAAAACCCCTAGGAAATTGAATTGTCTTTCACAGGAATGGTCCAGTGAATAAAATTATTATCCAGAAGATTCTCCTCCACTCCAAGTTCCTAGTTCTTTTCTACCCATGCCAAGCCCTAACTAATTTCACCATTCAGAGCATGTAACCACTAATGATGCAAAGAGAGGTCTCTTTCTTTATGGAGATGGAGTATGTAAAGATTTCCACTGTTTCAAACGACACACTCCTGGAAAAGACACCCTCTAATCTTGGCAATGTAAGGAAAGCTGCTCAGCAGTAGGCCATGGCAATTCTCAGTTACATCTCATAATTAGGCCCTCCCTGAAAAATCACTTGTGTCCTGGAGAGCCTTCTCCTGTGATGTCACAAGTTTTGTTGTGTCTGAAAATACCTCTCAGATATTCTTTCAATACCTATAGGGTTAACTAATTGGCCTCTAGTTCAGAGCAAACAGCAATTTGGGAATGAGAACAAAGGGTGAAGAGCTCAGCGATGGGGAGAACAAAGATGGCCTTCTGTCTTGGTAGAAAAAAAATGAAGAAATATGTCGACCCTGGAAAATTTCACTGAGTCTTTGGTAGGAGTTGAGTAGGTAAGAGATAGAATTGATCTGAGCCTTCCACATATGGGGATCAGGTGTTCAGACTCGGTCAGAAGAATCTGGACTTCCCTGCTTCTAGTGATTCCTGTAAGTCAGGGAGTTTATATCATTAATATCTTTATAACAAAAGCCATTTGTTGGGAAGGGGGGCTGTCCTTTTCCTTAAGAGCTCATGGCTTTTATTTTTTTGCCCAAAGAAAAAGTCCTAAGGAAGAAGTGAAAGACAAGTATTATGTCCTTACTCAGAATAAACTCCTCGATTATTTGGATAACCTTATAGTTCAGTTTGTGTCTGATACTGGTATTTGGGAGTGAGACATGTTTCTAGTTCATCATATCAGTCTTTTCAATAATATTTCTCTGACTCCTGATCGTGACCCCTTAGATTTCTCAGTCAATATGTGTTTAAATGGCAGTTTTCTTATCTTTAACTTATTTATTTTTTTATTTTTTAGCATTTTTTGCTTTATTAATTTGATTTGTCCATATTTACATTTCAAATATTTTTGCCTTTCCCTGTTTCCTGCCCATAAGATCCCTAACCGGTCCCCCTACCTTTTTTGTATAATCACTCTTACTGCATTTTGACATTCCCTTGAATTGGTAATAAAACCTCATTTAGACCAAGGGCATCTCCTTCCATTAGAGACCGAACAAAACCAGTCATGCACATATGCAGTTCGAGCCATAGGGCTATCCATGTACAATCTTTCAATATCCATATAGTACCAGAAGACTCTGTTTCGTTGGCATTGATTTTTCTTTATTTTTTTGTTTGTTTGTTTGTTTGTTTTGTGGTATTTATTTCCCTACTTTTCTTTCTTTTTTTTTATTAACTTGAGTATTTCTTATATACATTTCAAGTGTTATTCCCTTTCGCGGTTTCCGGGCAAAAGTCCCCCCTCCCCCTCCCTTCCTTATGGGGGCCCCCCTCCCTACCCTCCCCCCTTTGCCGCCTCCTCCCATAGTCTAGTTCACTGGGGGTTCAGTCTTAGCAGGACCCAGGGCTTCCCCTTCCACTAGTGCTCTTACTAGGATATTCATTGCTACCTATGGGGTCAGAGTCTAGGGTCAGTCCATGTATAGTCTTTAGGTAGTGGCTTAGTCCCTGGGCTCTGGTTGCTTGACATTGTTGTACTTTTGGGGTCTCGAGCCCCTTCCAAGCTCTTCCAGTTCTTTCTCTGATTCCTTCAATGGAGGACCTATTCTCAGTTCAGTGGTTGCTGCTGGCATTCGCCTCTGTATTGGCTGTATTCTGGCTGTGTCTCTCAGGAGCGATCTACATCCGGCTCCTGTCGGTCTGCACTTCTTTGCTTCATCCATCTTGTCCATTTAGGTGGCTGTATATGTATGGGCCACATGTGGGGCAGGCTCTGAATGGGTATTCCTTCTGTGTCTGTTTTAATCTTTGCCTCTCCCTTCCCTGCCAAGGGTATTCTTTTCCTCATTTAAAGAATGAGTGAAGCATTCACATTTTGATCATCTGTCTTGAAGTTTTGTTGTTTTCTACGGATCTAGGGTAATTCAAGCATTTGGGCTAATAGCCATATCAATGAGTACACACCATGTATGTCTTTCTGTGATTGGGTTAGCTCACTCAGGATGATATTTTCCAGTTCCAACCATTTGCCTACGAATTTCATAAACTCGTTGATTTTGATAGCTGAGTAATATTCCATTGTGTAGATGTACCACATTTTCTGTATCCATTCCTCTGTTGAAGGGCATCTGGGTTCTTTCCATTTTTCTGGCTATTATAAATAAGGCTGCGATGAACATAGTGGAGCACGTGTCTCTTTTATATGTTGAGGCATCATTTGGGTATATGCCCAAGAGAGTATAGCTGGATCCTCAGGCAGTTCAATGTCCAATTTTCTGAGGAACCTCCAGACTGATTTCCAGAATGGTTTTACCAGTCTGCAATCCCACCAAGAAATGGAGGAGTGTTCCTCTTTCTCCACATCCTCGCCAGCATCTGCTGTCATCTGAGTTTTTGATCTTAGCCATTCTCACTGGTGTGAGGTCAAATCTCAGGGTTGTTTTGATTTGCATTTCCCTTATGACTAAAGATGTTGAACATTTCTTTAGGTGTTTCTCAGCCATTCGGCATTCCTCAACTGCGAATTCTTTGTTTAGCTCTGAACCCCATTTTTTAGTGAGGTTATTTGTTTCCCTGCGGTCTAACTTCTTGAGTTCTTTGTATATTTTGGATATAAGGCCTCTATCTGTTGTAGGATTGTTAAAGATCTTTTCCCAATCTGTTGTTTGCCGTTTTGTCCTAACCACAGTGTCCTTTGCCTTACAGAAGCTTTGCCGTTTTATTAGATCCTATTTGTCGATTCTTGATCTTAGAGCATAGCCATTGGTGTTTTGTTCAGGAAATTTTTCCAGTGCTCATGTGTTCCAGATATTTTATTTTCTTCTATTAGTTTGAGTGTGTCTGGTTTTTGATGTGGAGGTCCTTCATCCACTTGGACTTAAGCTTTGTACAGGGTGATAAGGATGGTTCGATCTGCATTCTTCTACATGTTGCTCTCCAGTTGAACCAGCACCATTTGCTGAAAATGCTATCTTTTTCCATTGGATAGTTTTGGCTCCTTTGTCAAAAATCAAGTGACCATAGGTGTGTGGGTTCATTTCTGGGTCTTCAATTCTATTCCATTGGCCTATCTGTCTGTCTCTGTACCAATACCATGAAGTTTTTATCACTATTGCTCTGTAATACTGCTTGAGTTCAGGGATAGTGATTCCCCATGAAGTCCTTTTATTGTTGAGGATAGCTTTAGCTATCCTGGGTTTTGTTATTCCAGATGAATTTGCAAATTGTTCTGTCTAAGTCTTTAAAGAATTGGATTGGTATTTTGATGGGGATTGCATTGAATCTGTAGATTGCTTTTGGTAAAATGGCCATTTTTGCTAAATTAATCCTGCCAATCCATGAGCATGGGAGATCTTTCCATCTTCTGAGGTCTTCTTCAATTTCTTTCCTCAGTGTCTTGAAGTTCTTATTGTACAGATCTTTTACTTGCTTGGTTAAAGTCACACCGAGGTACTTTATATTATTTGGGTCTATTATGAAGGGTGTCATTTCCCTAATTACTTTCTCGGCTTGTTTCTCTTTTGTATAGAGGAAGGCAACTGATTTATTTGAGTTAATTTTATACCCAGCCACTTTGCTGAAGTTGTTTATCAGCTTTAGTAGTTCTCTGGTGGAACTTTTGTGATCACTTAAATATACTATCATGTCATCTGCAAATAGTGATATTTTGACCTCTTCTTTTCCGATCTGTATCCCCTTGATCTCCTTTTGTTGTCTGATTGCTCTGGCTAGAACTTCAAGAACTATATTGAATAAGTAGGGAGAGAGTGGGCAGCCTTGTCTAGTCCCTGATTTTAATTGGATTGCTTCAAGTTTCTCTCCATTTAGTTTAATGTTAGCAACTGGTTTGCTGTATATGGCTTTTACTATGTTTAGGTATGGGCCTTGAATTCATATTCTTTCAGGACTTTTATCATGAAGGGGTGTTGAATTTTGTCAAATGCTTTCTCAGCATCTATTGACAATCATGTGGTTCTGTTCTTTGGTTCTGTTTATGTGATGGATCGATTGATTTCCATCCTTCATCCCTGCATGCCTGGGATGAAGCCTACTTGATCATGGTGGATGATTATTTTGATGTGCTCTTGAATTCGCTTTGCCAGAATTTTATTGAATATTTTTGCATCGATATTCATAAGGGAAATTGGTCTGAAGTTCTCTTTCTTTGTTGTGTCTTTGTGTGGTTTAGGTACAAGAGTAATTGTGGCTTCATAGAAGGAATTCGGTAGTGCTCCATCTGTTTCAATTTTGTGCAATAGTTTGGATAATATTGGTATGGGGTCTTCTATGAAGGTTTGATAGAATTCTGCACACTAAACCCCTCTGGACCTGGGCTCTTTTTGGTTGGGAGACCTTTAATGACTGCTTCTATTTCCTTAGGAGTTATGGGGTTGTTTAACTGGTTTATCTGTTCCTGATTTAACCGATACCTGGTATCTGTCTAGGAAATTGTCCTTTTCCTGAAGATTTTCAAGTTTTGTTGAATATAGGTTTTTAATAGTAAGATCTGATGATTTTTTGAATTTCCTCTGAATCTGTAGTTATGTCTCCCTTTTCATTTCTGATTTTGTTAATTTGGACGCACTCTCTGTGTCCTCTTGTTAGTCTGGCTAAGGGTTTATCTATCTTGTTGATTTTCTCAAAGAACCAACTTTTGGTTCTATTTGATTCTTTCTATGGTCCTTTTTGTTTCTACTTGGTTGATTTCAGCTCTGAGTTTGATTATTTCCTGCCTTCTACTCCTCCTGGGTTTATTTGCTTCTTTTGTTCTGCTTTTAGGTGTGCTGTCGCTGCTGACATATGCTCTTTCCTGTTTCTTTCTGCAGGCACTCAGCCCTATGAGTTTTCCTCTTCGCACAGCTTTCATTGTGTCCCATAATTTTGGGTATGTTGTACCTTCATTTTCATTAAATTCTAAAAAGTTTTTAATTTCTTTCTTTATTTCTTCCTTGACGGAGTTATCATTGAGTAGAGCATTGTTCAATTTCCACGTATATGTGGGCATTCTTCCCTTATTGTCATTGAACACCAGTTTTAGGCCGTGGTGGTCCAATAGCACGCATGGGATTATTTCTATCTTTCTGTACCTGTTGAGGCCCGTTTTTTGACCAATTATATGGTCAATTTTGGAGAAAGTACCATGAGGAGCTGAGAAGAAGGTATATCCTTTTGCTTTAGGATAGAATGTTCTATAAATATCCGTTAAGTCCATTTGGCTGCTGACTTCTCTTAGTCTGTCGACATCACTGTTTAATTTCTGTTTCCATGATCTGTCCATTGATGAGAGTGGTGTGTTGAAATCTCCCACTATTATTGTGTGAGGTGCAATGTGTGCTTTGAGCTTTAGTAAGGTTTCTTTTACGTATGTAGGTGCCCTTGTATTTGGGGCATAGATATTTAGGATTGAGAGTTCATCTTGGTGGATTTTTCCTTTTATGAATATGAAGTGTCCTTCCTTATCTTTTTTGATGACTTTTAGTTGGAAATTGATTTTATTTGATATTAGAATGGCTACTCCAGCTTGCTTCTTCTGACCATTTGCTTGGAAAGTTGTTTTCCAGCCTTTCACTCTGAGGTAGTGTCTGTCTTTGTCTCTGAAGTGTGTTTCCTGTAGGCAGCAGAATACAGGGTCCTCGTTGTGTATCCAGTTTGTTAATCTATGTCTTTTTATTGGGGAGTTGAGGCCATTGATGTTGAGAGATATTAAGGAATAGTGATTATTGCTTCACTGTTTTATTCATATTTGGATGTGAGGTTATGTTTGTGTGCTTTCATTCTCTTTGTTTTGTTGCCAAGACGATTAGTTTCTTGCTTCTTCTAGAGTATACCTCCTTATGTTGGGTTTACCATTTATTTTCCTTTGTAGTGCTGGATTTGTAGAATGATATTGTGTAAATTGGTTTTGTCATGGAATATCTTGGTTTCTCTATCTATGTTAATTGATAGTTTTGCAGGATACAGTAACCTGGGCTGGCATTTGTGTTCTCTTAGGGTCTGTATGACATCAGTTCAGGATCGTCTGGCCTTCATGGTTTCTGGCGAAAAGTCTGGTGTGATTCTAATAGGTCTGCCTTTATATGTTACTTCAGCTTTTTTCTCTTACTGCTTTTAATATTCTTTTTTTTTTTTTGCTTTTGGTGTTTTGACTATTATGTGAAGGAGGTGTTCCTTTTCTGGTCCAATCTGTTGGAGTTCTGTAGGCTTCTTGTATGCCTTTGGGTATCTCTTTTTTTGACTTGGGAAGTTTTCTTCTATGATTTTGTTGAAGATATTTACTGGTCCTTTGAACTGGGAGTCTTCCCTCTCTTCTATACCTATTATCCTTATGTTTCATCTTCACATTGAGTCCTGGATTTCCTGTATGTTTTGAACCAGTAGCTTTTTCCGCTTTACGTTATCTTTGACAGTTGAGTCAATGATTTCTATGGAATCTTCTGCTCTTGAGATTCTCTCTTCCATCTTTTGTATTCTGTTGGTGAAGCTTGTATCTACAGCTCCTTGTCTCTTCTTTTTGTTTTCTATATCCAGGGTTGTTTCCATGTGTTCTTTCTTGATTGCTTCTATTTCCATTTTTTTAATTCCTTCAACTGTTTGATTGCGTTTTCCTGGAATTCTTTCAGGGATTTTTGTGTCTCCTCTCTATGGGCTTCTACTTGTTCTCTAAAGGAGTTCTTCATGTCTTTCTTGAAGTCCTCCAACATCATGATCAAATATGATTTTGAAACTAGATCTTGCTTTTCTGGTGTGTTTGGATATTCCATATTTGTTTTGATGGGAGAATTGGGCTCCGATGTTGCCATGTAGTCTTGGTTTCTGTTGCTTGGGTTCCTCGCTTGCCTCTCGGCATCAGATTATCTCTAGTGTTACATTGTTCTGCTATTCCTGACAGTGGCTAGACTGCCCTACAAGCCTGTGTGTCAGGAGTGCTGTAGACCTGTTTCCCTGTTTTCTTTCAGCCTGTTATGGGGACAGAGTGTTCTGCTTTCGGGCGTGTAGTTTTCCTCTCTACAGGTCAGCTGTTCCTGTGGGCCTGTGTCTTGAGTTTCACCAGGCAGGTCTCTTGCAGTAGAGAAGTTGGTTTTACCTGTGGTCCCGAGGCTCAAGTTTGCTCTCGGTGTGCTGCCCACAAGCTTTCTAGGGCGACAGCAACCAGGAAGATCTGTGCCGCCGTTTCTGGGAGCTTCAGTGCACCAGGGTTCCAGATGGCATTTGGTGTTTTCCTCTGGCGTCGGAGATGTGTGTGCAAAGTGCACAGTCTCTTCTGGTTTCCCAGGCGTGTCTGCCTCTCTGAAGGTTGCTCTCCCTCCCACAGGACTTGGGTGCAGAGAACTGTTTATCTGGTCTGTTTCCTTCTAACTCCTTTTAAATGATTAAAAGTCACAGATAGTTGGTAGCTGTCATACTGTGTAATGATTGTGACGATGATATATTCTCTGTTTTATGCAAATGCATAGTAATAATGAAAAAAATTATGTACCAAGTTTCATGCTTTAGGTATCTAATTGCATGTATTCAATTGTATCTAAGATAATATCATATTAGCTAGGTATCAAATGCATAATAATTATGATTAAATTATTAATTATATATTAAAATAAGCATACTAGAGTTACCAAGTGGAAATGGAAAATAAAATAAATTAGAGTAAACAAAATATATTTATTAAAATCCAAATGATGAAAACATTGTATATATACAAGCACCCTGGAGGTATATGTCACCTTAAAGTTTTATAGTGTGTTCTAGAAGGTGGCCGAGCAGATAAATTTCATGCCATGAAATACCAAGAATCTAAATTTGATACCCACCCTGTAAATTTTCATATTTACTACATGACCTGAGGCACATAAGCTTAAACAGAATATTAGTAATGAGACTAATAAGAACAATAATAATAAGAAAAAGAAAAAACAAAACCTATGAATATTTTAATACAATAATGTATTGTATTGGCCTTAAAGGAAATTCAACACATTTTCTTAGTAGATTAACTCTTCAAAGAAAAACTAGAAGTCTTTTACTTCATTCTATACTGGAAATAAAAACATAAGGACAGATTATGGAAGAGAGAACTGTAGCTTCTGAAATTAATATAAATTATTTGGAGAAGAAAAGAATGCTGGAGCAGGTTATATAAGTAAAAATTTGAAAGATTTACTGCATAATATTGACATATTTAATCTAAAACATCTTAAAAGATAAAGGAAAAACTGAAAAAAAATGCCTGAATATAGTCTCAGCACCGAGAAGGAGGCAAGATGTCTCAAATACAAAGATACACTGAAATACATGAGAAAATGATAAATAGGTTGATTTTATTATGGAATAAGTATTGTAGTATTGCCTTAGTGGTTAAGAGCACTTATTACTCTTTAGAGCAAACTTGTTAAGTTGACGACACCCATGAAGACACTTGCAACCAGCTGTAAAAGCATCTCCAGGGGATCTGATAACTGATCTCCCCAAGTGCCTGTGTTCATGTGCACAAATCTATACATAGACATTCACACATAACAGATCATTAAAATAAAAGATTCCTAAATATATTTTCTGCACAAATAATATATAGTAAGCATACGACATATGAAAACACAATTGATGCAAAGTAGTAAGAATGGAAAAAATCGCAAATAGTATGAAGAGTAAATTAAGGATTAATGCTTACACAGTTCAGTAAGCGAAAACGCTAAACTTCACAATTGAATTGCAATGTAGATGATAAAAAGAAACTAGCATTTGAATTTATGAGTGAAACTATTTTAAAAATTATTTTATTTATTTACATTCCTGCCATTGTGCTATGTCCTTCCCACAGTTCCTCATCCCATTCCACCTCTTCCTCCCCTGACTCGAGGAGGATTCTCCCCAGATCCTGCCAGGCACCATAATCCCTGTGGCCTCAAGTTTCTCAAGGATTACGCCAGACCAAGCAGTCCTCTGCTATACATGTGTCACGGCCTCCGATCACCTTAGGTGACCTGCCTGTTTGGTGGATCAGTGTCTGGGAGATCTCAGCGATTCAGATTAGTTGTGACTGCTTGTCTTCCTATAGAGGATGCCCTCCTCTTCAACATGTTCAACCCTTCCACTAATTAAAGAACTGACAGAAGTTGAGATTGATACCTTTTAAAATATGTGTACCATTTAATTTTGAATGGTATAGTATAGTTTTCTCATATAAAATTGATGGCAATATATATTTATTAGAGTCTTCTGAAATGGAAACTTGGCAGTATTTATACAAGTATTACATTACTTAACAGTCTTGACATCATTCCAACAATGTGTTTTGTAATTTATACAAAATATAATGTAAAATAATCACCATTGAGTAGAGTGCCTGAGTCAGTGTACTTTCTGTAGCGAACTTTAGTTAATGAAAATGAAAATGATCTGAATGGCACAATTAGATTATTATTTAAACAAATGAGTATACTACCATTTATTAAATGCATGATATTCCATGAAGAAATTCCCCATGCACATGTATTCAAGATATATTGTTAATTGAAAAACAAATGACAGAATAATGCATTATTTAATGAAACTTGAAAAACAGAATATTTTTATATATTCTATAGTACATCATCTTAGATAAACCTGATAAAGTAGATGCAGGAGACAAGTACTGGCAGTTCATAGATGTGATGGCTCACAATGAGACATAATTTTTATAACTAAATGAGCATAGTTGAAAGAATATCTCCCAAATTTTCTTTGTGGTTACATTTAGAAGTTTTAAGAAAGGAAGTTATTCTTTGACAATTCCATGCATGGACAAAACATGAATGTAAGCCCTCTATACTCTCAACCTCATCCTCCCCAACCAACATAATCTCTTTGGACTAAATCCTGATAGCGCGTGAATATCTTTATATTTTCCTTCATGAACCCCTGGATATAACGTGAGCCTTTTGGTGAACAAGGACATGAAGCTAAACATTTAACCCCTAGTAAGACACCAGTGGCTACATCATCTTTTATTTTCCAGCACTGCCCTTAGTAACTTTGAATAGGCAGGGTCAACATAATTTAGGGTCTGTTCAGATAGATGTAATTATTGCGAATTCCTGAGTGTCACAACTGAATATTACTCAGAAGACAACACCTCACAGAACTCGTTACCTGTTAATTAGCCCTTTAAAGAAGCCAAGCCCTGAACATCACCTTATCTCTCAACCAGAAATTATCTCAATGGGTAATAATTTGAAATGAAAGCATACTTTTCTCCAAAGGGACTCTCACTGGGTACACAATTCAATTTTAAGGGTAGACTGCATAAAAAGCACTAATGGAACTCAAAAATTATCTTTGGAGAATCGTTGTCTCATAATCCACCAGGACATTTCCTTCACAATTTCTTTTACCTCTTTTTAATTTGTTTAATTATCTATTAATTGCTACTCTGTATGATTTTGTATATATTGTTTCCTGGTTTTATGTTTCCTTAGAATTATCCAGTATGTGAATGGAAGTCTGGGTCCCTGTGTCTGTACCTGATTCTTGTGCCTTTTATTGGCTCTTTGCTATCTGCTTGTTTTGTTCTACTCCAGTTCATTAACCTTTACCCTAATTTTAGTAAACAGATGATTTTTGTTATCTACTGCGAGTCAGGAATGTAGATACAGGTGACAGGAGAGGTATAGAAGAAGGGGAGAAATAGAGGGTAGAGGAACCGTAAAAAAATATATTGCATAAAAAAGTCTATTTTAAAGAAAGAATTTTAAAAACATACTTTATATGGCCTGTCTGCTCCCTTTTCTCAAAGTCCTAACTAGTTTCATATCAAAGTTTTAGTCACTTTCCAACTCACAGAAAGTGATTTGTTTACAGCCAATCTGGAACTGCAACTATATGAGTGAAGCTTCTGCACGCTTAAAGTAATGCAGTCTTTAAATGCTTTCAGAGACATCAATCCATTGGGGTATAGTGGGTATTTCCACATGATGGATGTTACACATTTTCAATGGGAAGATATACATTTTTGATACTTCAGTTTTCATGAAACTCTTCAAGTTCAAATTAAAAGTTGTATGGGATATAGGTATGTTCCTTTGAAATTTTCACAATTTACCAAATAAAACTAAAATACCATTAATAAATCAGAATATATTGTATCCTAAGCCCATATCAATATGGCAATTAAGAAATAGAAGTAGATGTGAATTATTGGATAAAAGCTGTTTCTGGAAGGCACTATTTTATTTCTGGCACAATTTCACTTCGTTGGTACATGAGTTAAATCAAACTTCTGTTAATGAAGGTCTTGCTGTGAAGACCATTCTTTCACTAAGGGACTCTCAAAACCAGTTGCAAGAAGCTAGCATTTCAATAAATCATCTGAAGCAATTTTGGCAATGTCTTTATAACACTAAAATGACTGCACAGGAGTTAGTCTTCATCAATATCTCTGCTTCAAAGGGAATACTCCTCATTTCATTGTGTAATAATTTCAAATTCAGTTTCATGTAAATTAGATGATGATGGTGATGATGTCATTGTTGTTGTTGGTGGTGGTGGTGATGAAAATGATGAAGAAGAATTCAAAAAAAGAACTTTTGGGACAGAAAACAAAGCCCATACTATTTTCAGTGTTTTTCCTATCTTTAGTGTATATAAGATCGACAGTGAAAAATAATCTATAGTAAGTGCTATGTTGGGAAGGAAGAGGTTAAGCTCATCAATAGCCGACAAAACAACAGAAGAGGAAGCACATTTTGTCATGAGAAATTTATAACTATTCTACAAAAAATCATTATCATAACCATAGAAATGAATCAATTTAATTTTGTGGGAGCAAATTGACTTTCAGAGTTTAACCAATATACATAGTTATCATGGACAGAGTGCAATCCATAGCTGTCAGGACAAAAGCCCATGGATTTTAGATCTTGGTCTCCTAGGATTTTTAAAATGAATGACATAATGAAGGCAATGTGCAACCCTGAATATCTTGCCATATAAGTCACAAAGACACCATAGTAAATGCTGTGTATCAGGATAGACCTTTTTTCTTCACATGTATTCAGAGTTTCAAAGATTAAAATGGTTGAGGTTAAGAAGGGCATTTTCAGGTTGCATTGACCTCTCCAGTGTGCAGTTTGGTTTTGGTGGATCATTACAGTGTTTAATTTTATTTTATTTGAACAGGTGATAGAATTTATCTGTACAGATTAATGACCCTCAGTTTGATATTTCCATAATGCAGACACCATGCACTGAACTAATGTAACATTGACTTTCCTGCAACTTACCAAAAGTGAGGATACTTTTAGGGGAAAAAAGTGACTTGCAGAGGTTACAACAAGTCTTAATAGATTTTCAGAATTTTTATTTTGGAATTTTTACTTATTCTTCATACATATATACAATGTACCTTGATCACCTATCCTAAACTTGGTTCTACTCTTTCAGAACATTCTCATTCCAGTTTCATGTTCTTTATATTTTTTCTTTTCTTTGTAATCCATTGCTTTACTGAGTACTGTGTGCTGGGATGTTGCCCTAATCTTGTCTTAATCATGTGCTGGACTTGTGAATACGAGGGTAGATGCAGTGAGTCCATAGGTCAATAACTGTGTCATGTCAGAGGTCACGTTGCATCCTCCCAATCCTCACATTCTTTCTTCTCATTTTCTGCTGTCCACAGC
Source organism: Rattus norvegicus (assembly GCF_021556685.1). NCBI lineage: Eukaryota > Metazoa > Chordata > Mammalia > Rodentia > Muridae > Rattus > Rattus norvegicus. The sequence goes on from NW_028238930.1 coordinate 25,258, forward strand.
CGTATGATCAGCTTTTCATCTTCTCACAGTCTTAGCAATTATACCAGATACACATATCAGCAGTAATTGTTGCACAGTACACATACACATTTCTCTGACCACAGCTCATGAAAGCTGCAATCTATGGACAAAAACAATAAGAATTGGAAGACAGTTTGACAACATGGTCATTTAGCAAAACAGGAGTAGTAGGATCCTCTCTACAACCATTTGAGACATGGGAAACTTTGACCATGTTTACAACATGAGATCTGACTTCCCTTCTATAGAAGAGGATTCAAAGTCAAACAAACTGTAGTTGTCTACTTTCATAAGATTAAGGCATTTGTCCTCACAGTTTCATATTCTTTTCAATTAGGACAATGATATCTAGCTTCATCAATATCCATTCCAATTATGTAATTTTCTCTTTTTCTGGTTACATAAAGGTCTAGTGTCTATATATGTCATTTATCCAATTTTGTAACATGGATATTGTGAACAGTGAGAAGATAAACTCATTTAATAAAGGTATAATAGAAATATATAGGTAGATACTTTCAGGTACATATTCTTTCAGTGGTACTATTGAATCACAAGTGATTTCAGTTTTTAGTTTCTATATCGATTTCTATAGTAGCTATATTAAAATTTAGTCCGAGCATCTGTATTCTAGGGTACATTTTCTTCTTATTATATGTTTATCATTTAATATATTTGTATAACCAATGATTTGTGGGTTTAGTATTTTTCCTGTACATTTTGATAATTTTTGTGCTATTATTTTAAGCATTTGTTCTAGTATGTAATATATTTTGAAGAATAATTTTTGGGTCTTATTCAATGGATATGATCCCTATGTCAGATAAAGAGTTGGAAAACACCTTCTTTAATGATAAGGTAAATCGCATGGTCATTGCACTGAATCTTCTGCTGAGTTTCAAGTGCTGTTCATGCATATATATATATATATATATATATATATATATATATATATATATAATAGAAATATCTATGGGAAGTTGAAGGAAGGAAAATATAAGGCCAAAATATGTATATATATTATATATATATGGAATCTTCTGTTCTGTATTTGTTGAATAAAAAGGCATGTTATTAAATGGGAAATAACTTTTCTGTTCACTACTCTAGCTCAATCTTCAATTTTCAGTTATATTTCGTTTGCCTACACTCTCCTCGTTTGTGGTACATCTATGCCTGCCTTCTGAAGAAAGAAATTGCAGTGCTAGACCCTTATTTATGACCTCTTGTGATAAGGAAAGAGAAACTAAACAGCTATCCTAATAGAAGTCCACAAATAGAGATTGGATTTCAACACAGTATTTATCTACAGTGAGACTATAATCTAGGAGAATATGAAGAAAAGATATGCAGCAAATTTAGTAATTATTTTTTTTTAATTTCCATACCAAACGCTGCCCCTCCCTTGTCACTTCCTCACAGAGTCTCTGTCCCACACTCCTCTTCTCTCCTAAGATGATGACACACCTAGTTATGGCCCCAACTCTGAAACATCAAATCTCTTCAGAATTAGGCACATCCTCTCCAACTGCAGTTAGACAACGGAACCCTGTCTGGGAACAGATTCCTCGGTCAGGCTACAACTTTCAGGACTTCCCCACTCAAGTTTTTGTGGAAGCCACATGAAGATTGATCTACATGTCTGCCACATATGCACCAGGGGCCTAGCTACACCCTGTGCATCATCTTTGGTTAGGGCTCAGGCTCTAAGAGTACCCCGGGGTCTAAGTTAGTTGACACTGTTGTTCTTCCTGTGCAGTTTCTATTGCCTTTTGGGCCACCAAACTGTCCTCAAGCTCCATCCACTGTTTGGCTGTAGGTGTCTGTATGTGCCTGAGTCTGCTGCTGGGTGGGGTCTCTCAGTACAACATGCGCCCTATCTGCGAGTGTAATAGAACAACATTAATAATGCCATGAATTGTTGCTTGACTATGGGATGGATCTCAATTTCACTGGCAAGTCACTCAGTCGCTGATTTTCTTTTAGACTTGACGGAATTTTACGTTGAATGCTCTGTGGGTGTACTGGTGTCTTTAACCCTCCACTGGTGGTACTTCCTTGCCACAGGAGTTGACCTCTTCATGTTCCATATCACCAATGTAAGTCACAGCCTAAGAAACCCCCATTGATTCGTGGTACCTACCCTATCCCAGGACTCTTTCTCACCCTGGATATTTCCCCTACGTCCTCATCACCATAAGTTTCAAGATTTCCTTTCCTTCTCATGACTATCTGGCCATATCTCCTGTCCCTTCCCACATAATCCATTCTCTTCTCCCTTCCTTCTTCCAACCAGTTCCTTCCCTCAATCTCCTCAAAGACTATTTTATTCCCCATTCTAAGTGAGAGTCAAGTACCTGCATTTAAGCCTTTCTTCTTGTTTATCCTCTTTGGATCTATGAGGTTTGTGGAGGGTATCCTGAAGTTTATGGATAATATGAACTTATAATTGAGCAATTTCAAAACCCTGCAGAAACATATTTTTATAGTAGTATATCAACATTGAAAATTATATTTCAGTATGAGTGAATGTCAAGAGGGGCAAAATTAAGCAAAAAGCAACTTAAAATATAAATCAAAATATAATTTTTTCCAGCCTGATATTCTTATAATAATAATACTCTTCTACCATAAATAATTATTACCTCACAGGCGATTTTTTAAATGATACCACAATTGGAAGATAAGTGATGTTTTTAACAAATAATTATACGAGTATGACTAAGATCAAATAAGATAAATATATTATTTTGATATCACTTGCTGGCATTTATCTCAAACATGATGTATATTGCATTAAAAATTAAGGTCTTATCCCAGCTCCAAAAAAAAGAAGAAAAATAAGGTATCAGTTTTCAATTTTAGTATTTATTTTAACCTAACCTATAAAGTGACAGGTTGCCTTATGTCATGTTTGCAGACATTGAACTACATCCTCCCTCCCTCAGTTCTTTTTCCACACCGCTTCTATGCCTCTCCTACTTATACTATACTGTCTGCATCATTCTTACTTCTACATTCATATCCCACATGCTCGATATATTCCAAACCACACTGTTTTAACCCTACTTTCTAATCTCATGTGACCCATTCCTGTTTAATAAACTCAAACGACCCACAGCTTCACCTAAATGCAATTACACTAAAATTAAATTGCACATCTAAGACCCTAATACCGAGTTGCTGAATGATCTAGTCACATAGCAAGCTCTCTGAAGGAACTGAAAATAACAAATATTTGCTTTCATTACAGGAATAAGAAAAAGACCAGCTCACTGCACAATCACTTGATATCATGGAACAATTCTGCCAACACTAAAAAGGAAATCTCATAAAGAGCCCTGTACCCGAGTCCACAGTTTTTACCTTCTGTTTCATTGTGCACCTCTGGCCACAATTTCATTACAACCAGGTTGAAACCAAAGGTATTCTCTGCACCAAGGATCCATTTCTATTATATTGTCATATTCAGCCATGTTCAGTTAAATTTAAGCACCGACCACACCAAAGACCAGGTTTATAAAGTATCAAACAGAAACCTGAGAAGAAATGCTACAAAAATACATTCATAACTAGTAAATAAACAAAGGTCTTTTACTAGTTTAAACACTACATCTATCCCTTTACATTGTCTTGAATGTTTCCGGGTATATTCACAAGCCAAGAAAAATGTGTTTAAGTCAAGAAACAACTTGTAAGATTTACTTTTCTCTGTCTATTATATAGACTATAAAGAATAAATTTAGATATCAATGCTTAATAGAAAGCAATCTTACCTGTTCTGTCCTTTCACCTGTTTCTCCAATGTTTCTTTTTTATAATTGAAAAAAATATAGTTAACCCTGTTATTTAATATTTTTCCTGGTCACTTCAATTTCTACTTCAATTCTGAGTGATAAGTCTAACTGGGATCTGACTACATATATTGGCCACATACGTATTTTCTTAAAAATCCTGAGGCAATGTTTTATATGCCTGAAAGTATTCTTTTGCGAGCATTATTCTGGAAATTTAGTTCATCACTTTACATGGTTTTCTCTGAATGAATTTATTATTTGCTAATTTGTTTTAAATTTTTAGGAGTATTGTGTGTGTGTGTGTGTGTGCCTGTGTGTGTGTACATACACACATACATGTATATGTATGCTTGCTACTTCAACTTTAATATGAGCATAGAAATTGCTTGAGTCATATTGATAATTTATGGAGATAGTGTATTTTAGTATATGCTGTAAATAAACTTGAAAATACATTATGTATATTTCTTCAAATGCAATGTTTAAATGTGTATATTCGATCTAACCTACTAATTGCAGTTTTAGCATTTTCCAGCATTAATTTTATCTTATTAGGTGTCTAGAAAGAAATACATGGAATCATGAATCATCTCTTAACTCCAACTGTAAGTAGACTCAGTGATATATCTTTTTTTTTGTTGTTTTTTTTTTTTTCGGAGCTGGGGACCGAACCCAGGGCCTTGAACTTCCTTAGCAGCGCTCTACCACTGTGCTAAATCCCCAACCCCATGATATATCTTGCTTTTATACATGATTGCTCACCTTTGGTTCATTAAGTATATATTTAATTTGCTCTATGTATATTATAAGTTTGTGCCTAATTGTTTATATGTATTCGTTGATAATTTACTTCTGTCAACAAAAATTAAAAATAAATGATTTATATACATTATTTTCAAAATCTAAGATCATTCAGTTTCTTCCATAATCAAATACCATAATGCATAAATATCAGAAACATTTCTTGTTTGTGGCTATTAACAAAATTATTTGATGTACCATTACTACAAACATATTTGACATTATCCATTGAAGTTTTTTCAAGGAGTTGTCTAACTTTTAATAAAGGAAGTATAGTAAAATTGTTAGTATCTTTCTTTCTCAGTAATATCTAGTCTTTCAATCTATATTCCTTTAAATTGAAAAATAGATTTTTGTTTATATAACTCATAACAAAAAGGGACATATTTGGGTATAGACAGCAAAAGAAGCCAAAGGAAGTTAATGCCAAACTCTAACATTTGTGCCAATATCAGAAATGGAAGTAGATATTTTACTGTATGATTAATTTAATGAGATAAAGTATCATTTTTATCTGTAATTTTAAATTATTTTGTATTTATTCTAAATGTAGCATCTCTTTTCTCCTACATGTACATGAATGCATTATGAGGGTATTCCCAGTTCCCTAAATCCACTTCAACTTCAATGCCCCGGCATTACCCTACATTGAAACAAGTCTTCACAGGATTAAGGGCTTTTCCTTTCAACGATGTTAGACAGTGCAATCCTCTGCCACATATGTGGCTGCACTCATGGGTCCCTCAATCTTTACTCACTAGTGGGTGGTTTGATCCCTCAAATTTCTAGTGGGGTCTGGTTGGTTGATATTATTGTTCTTCCTGGGGTTTTGCAAACCCCTTCCGCTCTCTAACAACTCCATTGAACCCCCTTGTTCTGTCCAATGTTTAGCTACAATCATCCTCACCAGTGTCAGTAGGGTTCAGTCAGAGTCTCTCAGGAGACATCCTTATCTGAGTCCTCTCAACAAGGGCATGTTTGCATCAGCAATAGTGACTGGTTTGTGTGACTGCATATGGGACAGATCCCAACAAGAGGCAGTCTCTGGTTGACCCTTTCTTCAGTCCCTGGTTAACTCTTTATCCTTGTATTTCCTACCATGAATATTTTTTCCCCTTCTAAGAAGGAATGTAACATCTGCATTTTGGTCTTCTTTCTGCTTGGGCTTCATATGACCTGAGAATTCTTCCTTGTGTATTCCACACTTTTGGGCTGATACACACTTCTAATAAATGTTTACCATTTGCTTTTCTTTTGAGACTGGGTTACCTCACACAGAATGATAATTTCTACTTCCATCTTAAGAATTTTATACAAACTTTGTTTTTGATAACTTAGAAGAACACAGGTGTGTAAAATGTATTACATTCCTTTATCCATTACTATGTGGAGAGACATCTGGTTTCTTTTCAGCTTCTGGCTATTATAAAAAAGAAAGGTGCTCTCAACCTGTAGCATCGCGTGTCCTTCTTATATGTTGGAGATCTTTTGGATATATATCCAAGAAGTGGGTTGTGGTATCCTCAGGTAGTCCTATATCCAACTTTGTGAGAAAACTCCAGACTGATTTCCAGAGTGGTTGTACAAGCTTGCAATCTGACCAAACATGGAGAGTTTGTCTTTTCTCCACCTCCTTGCCAGCATCTGTTGTCTTCTCATTTTTTTTTACTTTAGCCATTCTAACTGGAGTGCACGTAACCTTAGAATTTTTGTGATTTGCATTATCCTGATGGCTAAGGATGTTGATATTCCTCAGTAGGAATTGTTTAGTGCTATACAGCATTTTGAAAGGACTATTTGAGTCTTTGTATAGATTGATTTTAGCCCTCTATCATATGGAAGATTGGTAAAGATCTTTTCGTAATTTGTTGATTGTACCTTTTTCCAAATGCCACAGCCCCTAGCCCTACAAGAGCTTTATGAAGTCCCATTTGTAGATTCTTGATCTTGGAGTAAAAGCCATTGGTGTTCTGTACAGGAAACTTACCCACTTTTTCTTCTATTAGTTTAAGATTATATGTCATTTTGTGGAGAAAGTGATGGCAAGGAAGGATTTCAAACCATAATTAAACTATAATTGTGACCTTGTTCCCAAAATTATGAGTTTGTTTTCCCCAGAGCGATATAGCTGGACTGAATCCACCTTTATCTATACAAAACAGGGAAACATTAATTAATGAATAATGAAGACGTAAAAATGTCAGCGTAAATAATAAATAATACCGCAAACTAGCACAAACAATTTTATGTTCTAACCAGAAAAGGCATCAAAACTAAAGTCATTTGTGCACCCTACGTGAAGACAAAAGTGAGTGGGGCATGGTCTTTTTTCCCTTTTTTTGTTTTTCAAGTACCTTACAGAAACAGGAATCTCCTTGCTGCTTTTTCCATGATTTATTAAAGGTTTTTAAGCCCTCATGTATTAAAGTACCATTTGAAAGTATTGATAGCTGCTGCCTAGGTTTTCAAGTTCACTGACTTCTTGGAATAAATAATTTAAAAATCTGTAGACTAACTGACTATAGAACTGTAATAAAGACAGTATCACAGATATTTTTCAAGGCGCAAGCACTATAGTACTATACAATTGAGTACAGTAATCCAAATTAATTCAAATAGCTCAAGAGAGAAGGAAGATACATCTAAAAAAGGGTTAGAAAAGTGGTGAAGAATCAACTCCTTCCTCGTGTATGCCAGCATTCATGGTTCTGCAGTAAGTCCTACGAGGCAGTATCCAAGTAGCAATGAGGAGGAAAGAACTCAGACAAGGCAGGGAGATAAACTGGCACCCAATTTGGGAAACTCTTAAATGACTTCAGACATGAAAATATGTGTGAAATTCAAAAGGGATCTTTTCTTTATTTTCTCATTCCAATCAAAACAGACATCCCTGAATGATTCTCCTCTAAGACTTCCATAAAAGAGGTAAAACAAAAGCCAACATAAACATTAAATGATTGAAAATGAAACAAAAGAAAAAAAAAAACTTCTGTATGTTTCAAGAGCAGGATCACAGGAAAATGAGCTGAATCTGGTCAAGAAGAAACCTAGAGTGGCAAGCAGGAACTAGAATTAAGAGCTGCAAGAAATAGGGAGGGGAGCAGTGACAGGAACATGGCCAGGCCTGAGAGATAAGGCTGGGCCCTTTACAGGGGCACAGAATGAGGTAAGAAAATATTTCAAATAAAGCAGCATCTTTCCTTTCTGCTCACCTCAAGTAGCCCATCCTCGAAAAACCCCCATTTAGGGAATAATACAGAAGAGTTGTGGTATGTATGTCACTCACTTCCTATTTCCTTTTAACCCTGTCTCCGAAGTCAGGAAATATGAGCATTTTGTATTTCCAAAGAAAAAAAACCTCCCCAGGTATAAGGACGTCCTGAGGACCATGTGACAAACTGAAATATGTGAGGGGCAGAGAAGGTGGAAGCGTCTCATTCCACAGAGCAGAAATGTGACTGCCCAAGTTAAAGGGATAAGGAAACCATATCAGGTAAACCAGGTCTCATAACATTAAACTTATTTATATTATTATTAACTATTCTTAGTTCAAATCCCTTTTCAGCTCAATCCTCATTTTGAATGAAGCTGATTTATCCTGCAATGTGTCTTTACCATTTTCTCTTCCTAGGATTGGCTTTCATCATGAGGAATAATAGATGATTGTGGCAGCATACGTGTTGGTTTTATCCCTATATATCACTTCCTTTACGTACTATATGTGTAGTAACATTTAATGACTTTCATTTGGAGGTATAAATGATTGAGCTAATATATATATGGTTTAAACCTCTATTGACAGTATTTAGAAAATATCAGGTATCCATTCTCTGTAAATAATTGCTTCTCTCATATGATAAGGAAACAATAAAATTTTGTTCTAGACAAAATAATCTATAATTTTAATATCTAATGATACAGAAGAACATTAAGATAATGTGGAATATTTAATCAGCTGAACTGCATATCATTTATTTAAGAATAATGAGAATCATTGATATGTTTCTAAATCTAATATAAGAACAAAAACCAAAGCATTAAATAAATAGTGGCAGAAGATCAGGGTCAATTTGTTAAATGTAGCTTACCTGATCCCTGTTTTCTTTTAATGACTGGTAAAAATTTAAATACTCTTCTTCAGTATTTTTCATCCTGTCATTGACTCTATTTTCAAAGCTCTATCCGATAACTATCATGATTGTTAAAATTTAAAACCAAGAATTTTGCATGTGTCAATCACTTTCTGCATTTCCTTATTTGCGGTTTATTCTGTTCCCAATGGCCATGTTCGGTAGAACTCATGAAGAATTTCTGGCTCTTTTAATGAAAAATTTCTGAAAGCATATTATTCATAGTTGTAAAATGCTGTGCGTATGTTTAATAGTACTGGATATTATAGTTAAAATCATCTGGATTCAGAATTTCTGCATAACACACTAAAATACTAAATATAAAAACTAGAGGGGTTGGTGATTTAGCTCAGTAGTACAGCGCTTGCCTAAAAAGTGCAAGGCCTGGGTTCGGTCCCCAGCTCCAAAAAAAAAAAAAAAAAAAAAAAGAAAAGAACCAAAAAAAAAAAAAAACTAGAAGAACTAGAATTTATTACATATTTTTTTCTCTTCTAGGGTTTGTAAATTTACAAAAACTAAGCAAATGACTTCTTTCTGTGAAATTCACATTCATGAGCTATTAAATACTAATCAAACAGCCGTGTCAACCCCCATAAACTTGGATTAAATTCTAATTGCAATCCAAAATGTTTGTAGTAAGTAAATGGGCAAATAACTTGCTGAATATACTAAATAAGCATGTAGTATAATCATAGGTTTGCTCTTTATTAAATAAGAACTCCCAGATATAACTTGGTAAATACAGATAATGAATTAAGTTTTTTCTTATATAACAGCTAATAATGCTCTGAGTAATGGCTTAAATCACAAAACCATGAACAGTAAGTAGAAATGTCTAGTGAGTTACAGGTTCTTTCAAGCATCTTGAAGTAAATCGATCTAAAATAAATTCCTTTAAAATTCTTCTAAACCCACTTATCATGAAATATTTCAAATCAGAGTAAATAATCCCAACAACTTTTCATTTGCTCAGAAAAAAGACATTAGCTTTATTTGATTCCTGCCCTCCCCACCCTCATTTTTCTACCAAAAACATCAATTTCCAACATAGCTCTCTGATATGAATCTTTTTCATTATCACTGACACTACTTCCAGATAGACTTCAAAAACAGCCTTCAAATCATTCTCTGTATCATTTCATAATACATAAGTAACCAAGTCCTTCCTATATACATAGTGAGTTAAACAAACTTATTTAAAACTATTCAATTATTTCTAAGATATTTTCCATAAATAAAAATTTATATCTCTTATATTGTTTCTGTAAGCCCATATACTTTATTTGCCTAAGCTTCAGATTTATTTCGTCCTCTCTTCCATCACTTAATCTATACAACCTTCTTTCACATTTTACTTTTTGTATATGTCAAGCTCTTTTTCCTTTTATTTACCTTATATTTATTGTAATATTGCCCAAAATATAGTTCAATAGTTTTCATCTTATTTAACTTAACTGTCACTTTCTTAGGACAGTCTCAATGAACTTATTTCTAAAATAGATTCTTGAATTATTTGCATACAATCACCTACAACATGATTACATACATTTTCTTCTCTCACATAGCATTCTGTCTTTAATTTTATAAAGAAAGCTCATAATACTTTTTATTCATTCATAATCTATACCACTATTATGGATCCCGGTACATTAATGGATACTTATTATTTATTACATGATTCAGAAAGTTGTAAAAATAAACTTTATGCTTTTCTTCGTTTTAATGAATATGAATTCCATGCGTTGGTTAAACCATCATGAAGTAATTAAGTGAGTTGATAAATATATTAAAATTCAATTACCTAGATGACATTGTCTAAACATTTTATTTTTCAACGATAGTCTATTTCATATTCAACAGCAATGCTTTGTTGACTGAGCAATTATCTCAGTTAGGAATACATTTGACATGTAAGAATATGATACCTTATTTTAATTCATAGCGCCCATGTAAAAATGTCAGGCGCCACTCATGTAATTTGTCAGTCTCTGAAGATACAAAGGGATGATCATTCCTAGGGGCTCACTGGTCACAGAGTCAAATTTCATTTGTGAGCTGTTCCAGTGAAAGATTAAAATCAAGAGGACCCAAAGCTATGTTTCCAGAGCTGAACCTGTAACTCACCTCTCTGTGCCCAGACACCACCAGGAAATGGCGGGATTTCCAGGAGTACTGACACACTCAAGATCACATTAGAGACTACCACTTCTCAGAGTCCTCAGAACCCAGGAACAGAGGGCAGTCTGCTACAGGATACTTTTGATTTCTATCAATTCCTTGTAGCTGAACCTGTTCCACAGCTTTGGTACACAAGATGCTTCAGGAAAGACCCTAGTCTCCATGGAGTGATGACACACAGGCTTACAGGAGGATCAATCCCATTGTCAGAGACAGTAAAACCAGCTAACCCCAGAGATAACGAGATGGCAAGAGGGAAGTATAATAGCCTAAGCAACATAAACCAAGGCTACATGACATAATCAGAACTCAGTTCTCACACCAACGCAAGGCTAGGATACCCTCAACAGAGCAGAAAGAAAAAGAAATGTTTGTACTTCAAATCACTTAACATGATGATGTTAAAGGATTTTAAGAAAGACATAAATAACTCCATCAAAGAAATACAGGACAACAGATGTAAAGAGATAGAAGCCCTTGTAGAGGAAACACAAAACTCCCTTAAAGAATTACAGGAGACCATAATCAAACAGGTGGAGGAATTGAACAACCCATCACGAAAAAAAATATTTAAACAGCAACAACAACAACAACAAAAACAAAAAAGTCACTCTGGATATGGAAAACCTGGAAGAAAGTGGGATTCAGAGACCAAGCATCAAACAACAGAACATAAAAGATGAAAAAGATTATCAGAGACAGAAGGTACCATAGAAAACATTGACACTACTGTCAAAAAATGCAAAACACAAAAACTCCTAACCCAAAACATCCAAAAAATTTCAGACAAAATGAGTCGATAAAACCTAAGGATTATAGGTATAGAAGAGAATGAAGACTCCCACTTTGAAGGGCCAGTAAATATCTTCAACAAAATTATACTACAAATGTTCCCTAACCTAAGAAAGAGACAATATATGAGAAGTAAATAGTACTCCAAAAAATTAGACCAAGAAAGGAATTTTCTCCCATCATATAATAGTCAAAGTATAAAGTCCACAAATCAAAGAAAAAATATTAAAAGCAGTAAAAGACAAAAAGGTCAAACCTATTTCTAAAGACTTGAAAACCTATCAGAATTCCACCAGACTTTATAAAAGACACAGATCCTGGGCATATATCACACAGATTCTAAAAGAACAAAAATGTCAACCCATGCTACCATAAAAACTCTTAACAACATAGATGGAGATTTCGAGATATGCCACACAATAGCAAATTTAGAAAACATATTTCCACAAATCCAGTCCTTCAAAAGATAATATATCTAATGTTCCAGAACAAGGAGGAAACTACACCCCCACACAAAGCAAGAAAATAATCTACTTTGAAAAAACACTAAAGAGTTAAAGGAGATAGCCACAGAAACATAATTTGATATCTAACAAAAAAATTAACAGAAAAAAGCAAATATTGGTCCCAAATAAAACAAAACACCAAAGGACTCAATTCTACATAAAGAGTGTGTGTGTGTGTGTGTGTGTGTGTGTGTGTATGCATATATATATATATATATATATATATATATATATATATATATATATATCCCAACATTTGCTGCTTAAACAACACAATCCAATGACAAAGACAAATATATGTTCAGAATGAAGGTGGGAAAAAAATTTTCCAGCCAATGTTCCCAAGAAAGAACCTGGCGTAACCACTCTAATATCAAATGAAAGAGACTTTCAAGGAAAAGTTATGAAAAATGGTAATGAAGGACATTTCATACTCATCAAATGAAAAATATACCAAGAAAAAATCAATACTGAATAATTATGCTACAAAATGAAGGGCATACTCATTCATCAATTAAACTTTACTAAGCTCAAAGCATACATAATTCCATATACAATACCACACTGTCATAAATGCACAGATCATGGAAAGAGAAACTAAGCAAGGACACAGAGAAACTAACAAGGTATGAACCAAATATTTTTAAATACCAATACTACCTTTCATCCTAAAACAAATAACTCACCTCCTTGCCATGGGCCAGCCCTAATATTGATCTTCTTTCTCCTGTTCTTTCTTCTTGAGGAAGCTGAGGATGAAGGGTGTTAGCTGAGGGTAAGACTTTGTCTTACGAAATATGTGGTAAGATTTTGTCTAACAAGATATTTTGGGTTGCTGTATAATAATAAGTTTACTTATCTAAGTTTAAGTTACTAAGTTTCTGTACCTGATTTACTTATCTATGTCCAAGTCACTATGCTGTGCTGAAACAACTGGTCTGCCTTCTGAGACCAGAAACTGCAGTCTCTGGCACTTACCACCTCATTCTGAAACAGCAGGAGATAAAGTAGAGGATTACTTGCTGGAGCCTTTTCCATTTGTCCTTATGCTTTTGCTTGACAGGCTAAGGAGAAGCTTGGAGCCATCAACATCTATTAAACCATGAGAAGTGCATAGCAATTACAGAATTAAAAACTTTTACATAGACAAATATGCATAAACATATAATTTCACACCTGGATTCAATAAATGTGCATTGATACATTTCAACTGAAATTCAGCTGGGCCCAAATTTCATGCAATCTCACAATTACATTATTTTTTTCTTTTTATTAACTTGAGTATTTCTTATATACATTTCGAGTGTTATTCCCTTTCCCGGTTTCCGGGCAAACAACCACCTCCCCCCTCCTCTTCCTTATGGGTGTTCCCCTCCCAACCTCCCCATTGCCACCCTCCCCATAGTCTAGTTCACTGGGGGTTCAGTCTTAGCAGGACCCAGGGCTTCACTGGTGCTCTTACTAGGATATTCATTGCTACCTATGGGGTCAGAGTCCAGGGTCAGTCCATGTATAGTCTTTAGTTAGTGGCTTAGTCCCTGGAAGCTCTGGTTGCTTGGCATTGTTGTACTTTTGGGGTCTTAGGCCTTCAAGCTCTTCCAGTTCTTTCTCTGATTCCTTCAATAGGGTCCTATTCTCAAGGTCAGTGGTTTGCTGCTGGCATTCGCCTCTGTATTTGCTGTATTCTGGCTGTGTCTCTCAGGAGCGATCTACATCCGGCTCCTGTTGTGGTCTGCACTTCTTTGCTTCATCCATCTTGTCTAATTGGGTGGCTGTATGTATGGGCCACATGTGGGGCAGGCTCTGAATGGGTGTTCCTTCAGTCTCTGTTTTTAATCATTGCCTCTCCCTTCCCTGCCAAGGGTATTCTTTTTTTCCTCATTTAAAGAAGGAGTGAAGCATTCACATTTTGATCATCCGTCTTGAGTTTCGTTTGTTCTAGGGATCTAGGGTAATTCAAGCATTTGGGCTAATAGCCACTTATCAATGAGTGCATACCATGTATGTCTTTCTGTGATTGGGTTAGCTCACTCAGGATGATATTTTCCAGTTCAACCATTTGCCTACGAATTTCATAAACTCGTTGTTTTTGATAGCTGAGTAATATTCCATTGTGTAGATGTACCACATTTTCTGTATCCATTCCTCTGTTGAAGGGCATCTGGGTTCTTTCCATTTTCTGGCTATTATAAATAAGGCTGCGATGAACATAGTGGAGCACGTGTCTCTTTTATATGTTGAGGCATCTTTTGGGTATATGATTGGCTGGGATTTTTACTGTGATCTTTGCTGCAGAGACTGTAATTAATTCTGTATATAAGGACACACTGGCTGTAGTTAATTTGTTAGGTATGATACTGGCTTTAGTATGTAAGGGGCTGTACATTCTCCCCCATAACCACAGCTTCAATAACCTTATATATGTGGATCAACTACCAGTACCATCCATGTTCACTGAACAGGACTTAAGCAAGAGATGAGAGCTGTTGGCTATCACCAAGCTATTCATGCCACTGCACTGCCTTTGTGGCTATCCTGCCATGTGCTTGGCAAATCTTCCTGTATAAGAATATTGGCTTTCTGATAGGCAGGAGAATGGTAAGATAAATTTCATTTTAACATATCAAAGGAAATAAAATTTTTTCCTGCTGTAGCACGTTTAATTAATTGAAGCAAAAAAATCTATTTACTTGATGTTATGGAAATATCATTTAACAATATAATCTTAACTCCTTTTAAATGATTAAAAGTCACATGGAGTTGGTAGCTGTCATACTGTATAAAATTCGCAACTGCAGCAAGGCAGAGAGCTATGTCCACTCACAAAGACAGTCAAAAGATCTGCCCCAAATACTATCATGTCATCTGCAAATAGTGATATTTTGACCTCTTCTTTTCCGATCTGTATCCCTTTGATCTCCTTTTTGTTGTCTGATTGCTCTGGCTAGAACTTCAAGAACTATATTGAATAAGTAGGAGAGAGTGGGCAGCCTTGTCTAGTCCCTGATTTTAGTGGGATTGCTTCAAGTTTCTCTCCATTTAGTTTAATGTTAGCAACTGGTTTGCTGTATATAGCTTTTACTATGTTTAGGTATGGGCCTTGAATTCCTATTCTTTCCAGGACTTTTATCATGAAGGGGTGTTAAATTTTGTCAAATGCTTTTCTCAGCATCTAATGAAATAATCATGTGGTTCTGTTCTTTCAGTTAGTTTATATAATGGATCACATTGATGGTTTTCCGTATATTAAACCATCCCTGCATGCCTGGGATGAAGCCTACTTGATCATGGTGGATCATTGTTTTGATGTGCTCTTGAATTCGGTTTGCCAGAATTTTATTGAATATTTTGCGTCGATATTCATAAGGAAATTGGTCTGAAGTTCTCTCTTTTGTTGTGACTTTGTGTGGTTTAGGTATAAGAGTAATTGTGGCTTCGTAGAAGGAATTCGAGTGAGGGCTCCATCTGTTTCAATTTTGTGGAATAGTTTGGATAATATTGGTATGAGGTCTTCTATGAAGGTTTGATAGAATTCTGCACTAAACCCGTCTGGACCTGGGCTCTTTTTGGTTGGGAGACCTTTAATGGCTGCTTCTATTTCCTTAGGAGTTATTGGGTTGTTTAACTGGTTTATCTGTTCCTGATTTAACTTCGATACCTGGTATCTGTCTAGGAAATTGTCCATTTCCTGAAGATTTTCAAGTTTTTGTTGAATATAGGTTTTTAAAGTAAGATCTGATGATTTTTGAATTTCCTCTGAATCTGTAGTTATGTCTCCCTTTTCATTTCTGATTTTGTTAATTTGGACACACTCTCTGTGTCCTCTCGTTAGTCTGGCTAGAGGTTTATCTATCTTGTTGATTTTCTCAAAGAACCAACTTTTGGTTCTGTTGATTCTTTCTATGGTCCTTTTTGTTTCTACTTGGTTGATTTCAGCCCTGGATTTGATTATTTCCTGCCTTCTACTCCTCCTGGGTGTATTTGCTTCTTTTTGTTCTAGAGCTTTTAGGTGTGCTGTCAAGCTGCTGACATATACTCTTTCCTGTTTCTTTCTGCAGGCACTCAGCGCTATGAGTTTTCCTCTTAGCACAGCTTTCATTGTGTCCCATAAGTTTAGTATGTTGTATCTTCATTTTCATTAAATTCTAAAAAGTTTTTAATTTCTTTCTTTATTTCTTCCTTGACCAGGTTATCATTGAGTAGAGCATTGTTCAATTTCCACGTATATGTGGGCATTCTTCCCTTATTGTTATTGAAGACCAGTTTTAGGCCGTGGTGGTCCGATAACACGCATAGGATTATTTCTATCTTTCTGTACCTGTTGAGGCCCGTTTTTTGACCAATTATATGGTCAATTTTGGAGAAAGTACCATGAGGAGCTGAGAAGAAGGTATATCCTTTTGCTTTAGGATAGAATGTTCTATAAATATCCGTTAAGTCCATTTGGCTCATGACTTCTCTTAGTCTGTCTACATCACTGTTTAATTTCTGTTTCCATGATCTGTCCATTGATGAGAGTGGGGTGTTGAAATCTCCCACTATTATTGTGTGAGGTGCAATGTGTGTTTTGAGCTTTAGTAAGGTTTCTTTTACATATGTAGGTGCCCTTGTATTTGGGGCATAGATATTTAGGATTGAGAGTTCATCTTGGTTGATTTTTCCTTTGATGAATATGAAGTGTCCTTCCTTATCTTTTTTGATGACTTTTAGTTGGAAATTGATTTTATTTGATATTAGAATGGCTACTCCAGCTTGCTTCTTCTGACCATTTGCTTGGAAAGTTGTTTTCCAGCCTTTCACTCTGAGGTAGTGTCTGTCTTTGTCTCTGAGGTGTGTTTCCTGTAGGCAGCAGAATGCAGGGTCCTCGTTGCGTATCCAGTTTGTTAATCTATGTCTTTTTATTGGGGAGTTGAGGCCATTGATATTGAGAGATATTAAGGAATAGTGATTATTGCTTCCCGTTATATTCATATTTGATGTGAGGTTATGTTTGTGTGCTTTCATTCTCTTTGTTTTGTTGCCAGACGATTAGTTTCTTGCTTCTTCTAGGGTATAGCTTGCCTCCTTATGTTGGGCTTTACCATTTATTATCCTTTGTAGTGCTGGATTTGTAGAAAGATATTGTGTAAATTTGGTTTTGTCATGGAATATCTTGGTTTCTCCATCAATGTTAATTGAGAGTTTGCTGGATACAGTAATCTGGGCTGGCATTTGTGTTCTCTTAGGGTCTGTATAACATCAGTCCAGGATCTTCTGGCCTTCATAGTTTCTGGCGAGAAGTCTGGTGTGATTCTGATAGGTCTCCCTTTATATGTTACTTGACCTTTTTCCCTTACTGCTTTTTTAATATTCTTTCTTTATTTTGTGCGTTTGGTGTTTTGACAATTATGTGACGGGAGGTGTTTCTTTTCTGGTCCAATCTATTTGGAGTTCTGTAGGCTTCCTGTATGTCTATGGGTATCTCTTTTTTAGGTTAGGGAAGTTTTCTCTATGATTTTGTTGAAGATATTTACTGGTCCTTTGAGCTGGGAGTCTTCACTCTCTTCTATACCTATTATCCTTAGGTTTGATCTTCTCATTGAGTCCTGGATTTCCTGTATGTTTTGGACCAGTAGCTTTTTCCGCTTTACATTATCTTTGACAGTTGAGTCAATGATTTCTATGGAATCTTCTGCTCCTGAGATTCTCTCTTCCATCTCTTGTATTCTGTTGGTGAAGCTTGTATCTACAGCTCCTTGTCTCTTCTTTTGGTTTTCTATATATCCAGGGTTGTTTCCATGTGTTCTTTCTTGATTGCTTCTATTTCCATTTTTAATTCCTTCAACTGTTTGATTGTGTTTTCCTGGAATTCTTTCAGGGATTTTTGCGATTCCTCTCTGTAGGCTTTTACTTGTTTATTAATGTTTTCCTGTGCTTCCCTAAGTGTGTTCAGGTCTTTCCTGAAGTCCTCCAGCATCATGATCAAATATGATTTTGAAACTAGATCTTGCTTTTCTGGTGTGTTTGGATATTCCATGTTTGTTTTGGTGGGAGAATTGGGCTCCGATGATGGCATGTAGTCTTGGTTTCTGTTGCTTGGGTTCCTGCGCTTGCCTCTCGCCATCAGATTATCTCTAGTGTTACTTTGTTCTGCTATTTCTGACAGTGGCTAGACTGTCCTATAAGCCTGTGTGTCAGAAGTGCTGTAGACCCTGTTTTCCTCTCTTTCAGTCAGTTATGGGGACAGAGTGTTCTGCTTTCGGGGCGTGTAGTTTTTCCTCTCTACAGGTCTTCAGCTGTTCCTGTGGGCCTGTCTGGAGTTCACCAGGCAGCTTTCTTGCAGCAGAAATGTTGGTCTTGCCTGTGGTCCCGAGGCTCAAGTTCGCTCAGGTGCTGCCACGGGCTCTCTGCAGCGGCCGCCCAACCAGGAAGACCTGTGCCGCCATTTCAGGAGCTTCAGTGCACCAGGGTTCCAGATGGTCTTTGGCTTTCACTCTCCTGGCGTCCGAGATGTGTGCAGAGAGCAGTGTGGACACCCGGGCATCTGCCTCTCCTGAGGTTGCTCTGCTCTGCAGAGTTTGGGTGCCAGCTGTTTATCCGGTCTGTTTCCTTCTGGTTCTGGTGGTGTCTCAGGCACAGGGGTCTTGCCGCTCCTGGGCCCTCCCCCACGGGAGCCCAGAGGCCTCATACAGTTTCCTCTTGGGCCAGGGATGTGGGCAGGGGTGAGCAGTGTTGGTGGTCTCTTCCGCTCTGCAGCCTCCAGAATTGCCCACCTGACCAGGTGGTTGGGTCTCTCTCTCACAGGGTCTGGGGGCAGAAAGCAGCTGCGGGCTGGAATCCGCGAGGTGTCGGCATTGATTTTCTTATCGGATTGGCTTCCTTGAGCTCTTGCCCGTCTTTCTACAAAACCTACCAACCAGAGATGTGTTTTCATTTCACTGGTTTGCCACTACCATTCACTTCTGTATTTGATATGCTTTAGCTGTGTCTCTCAGGAAAGACCTATATCCGTTTTTTCAAGTCATGCAATTATAAGCTTCATCAATCTTATCTAGTTTTTGGTGGATATATATATATATATATATATATATATATATCTGTATCTGTATCTGTATCTGTATCTATCTATATCTATATCTATACATCATATACATATACATCATATACATATACATATGCATATGCATATGCATATGCATATACATATACATATACATATACATATACATATACATATACATATACATATACATATACATATACATATACATATACATATACATATACATATACATATACATACACACATATACATATACATACACACATATACATATACATACACACATATACATACATATATATATATATATATATATATATATATATATATATATGAGGTTAGATGGAATTTTATCTGGATTCCTGGAAACATGGTCAAGGAAAGTAGAATCCACAAGTGGCAGTGCCAAATAGACTCTCTTCTGTCCTTGTGATCCTTGACTGAGGGGGGGGGGGGTTCTGCTGTGCCTCAATAGATATAATCATACACATGTTCCTGAATCTTGTTTGGCCTGAAGAAAGAATCCTTACTAAAACATCCAAATCTTTCAAGTCTCTTCCTGGGAACTCATGAAGGTAGATATTTGAGAACTGATATATACTGGGACTAAAAAAAAACATTCTATAGCCCATGCTGTCCCTTTGCTTTACAATGATGTCTTTAATTTTTATAATTAAATAAAATTTTGGAAAATTATGATTTGAAAAATTTTAATGTTACCTTTTATATTTACTCATAGCTGTGCCCCTTTGTTAGACAAAATTATTGCAAAAATCAATTGGAAAACAGAATTTTTGAGTACATATTCAGGAATATATATAATGTCTGAAGAAAGAATCATGGTAAAACATCCAAAACCTTCAAGTATTGCCCTGGGACCACAGGAAGGTAAATATTAGAGAACTGATATCTAATAGAACTACAGAACCACATTCTATAGTCCATGTTTAGTAATGTCTGGTAATTTTGGGTAAAATAAGGATTTGGGAGTTTATCATTTGAAAGAGGTACACAATATTTACACTGTTATATTCACTCTATAGCTGGGCCATGTTTGTTGCTAAATTCATTGCAAAAATGGAATTGGAAAAAATGAAATTTTGAGTACACATGCAGGAATATATATAATGTGCACTGTCAATTAATGTACAATCAGAAATGTAGCACAATATTCACTCATTAAAGGTCTGTAGGGAAAATACTGGCACCTGGGGAACAGAGAAAACCTAGGTAAGTGAACTTATTGTCACAGGATTGGACTTGAGAAAAATTTAATATACAGAAGAATCCTTCCTTACGTTATCCTAGATCATTTCTAACCATGACGAGCCCCTGACTAACTTTCTTCATTCAGAACATGTAACCACTAATGAAGCAGAGAGAAGTCTCTAAGCTTTAGAGAGATGTAGCATGTAAAGGTTTCTACTGTGTCACAGGAGACACTCCCTGGAGAGGCCACCTCAAATCTGGTCAATGTAAGGAAAGCTGTTCAGCAGGTAGGCCATGGCAGTTCTCAGTGACTTCATCATTAGGCCCTGCCTGAAAAATCTCTGGTATCATGGGAGCCTAGCTTCATCTGTGATGTCACAAGTGTTGTCATGTCAGCCACTGCCTCTCAGATATTCCTTCCATATTTCTATGGTTTACTAATTGGCCTCTAATTCAGAGTAAAGAGCCATTTGGGAGGGAGGACAAATAGGATGAAGAGATCAGAGATAGAGGGAGAAGGAAGATGGCCTTCATGTCATGGTATAATAGAAAAGTAGAAATATGTGTTTCTTGGGAAAACACCCTGGTAGGATGGCTTTAGTTCTTTTTGTTCTCTAGGTTAACCGAGCTCTTGGAGTAGTTGCTGAACATCCTAAAGACCTTTGGGCAGATGGAAAAGTTTCTAGATACCCCTTTTTAGATTTTGATGTTCCTGGGGATTTTTTGGCTGATGGTAAATGTTTCCCAGGAAAAATGCTAAGAACCAGATTGTTTTTAGATGCTTTAGAAGACATGGAATTTTTCTGATATACTTTGGTTAATGGCACAATGTCTAATTGATTTTTTTCAGTGTGGGCTTTCCCTCAGACCATTGGATATATAAAAAAGTTTTTGTATTTTTGAAATCTAATTTCACATTGACAAATTACTTTGAGGATGTAGAACACTTTCTGGAGCCCTCAGTGGTGAAGAAATTCCCTGAAACTCTAGGGCAGACAGTGAACATACCTTTTTGGTTGGAGGAGGAATTACGAGAGCATCTTGGGAAAATATGGAATGTCCAGCATACTCTTGTAAGGATTGGAAACTTTCCAAAATTACTTCATCATTTTTGGAAAATTTCAAGGCCCTTTGGATAGGTTGAGAAGGTGTGGGACAAAACTGAGGAGTAGTTGTAGCTTTTGGTGTATCTTTGAGAACAGAAGATGGCACAAGTTCCCTTTTAGCAGAAGGAGAAAGTTGAAACTGTCTTCCTTAGAGGAGAAATTTCTCAAGACTCCTTCAGTAGGATCAAATCTTAACCCTTTGTTTCTAGAAACTGGAGGCCTGTGGTCCACTTTGGTAGAGGGAGATAGTCGACTATTTCTTCCCAGAAGTGGACATGTGAAATAAATCTACTTGAGTCAGTGGGCATAGTTGTAAAGCATGGTGTTTAGATGCAGTAGATCTAAGACATCCTTCTCAGATGAGGAAGGTCTTAATGTGCTGTGTATATATTAGCAGAAATCCTGACTGTGATGTCAGAATGGGGTTAGGTATTAGAGCTACTTCTGAAGATGTGACTTCTCCTAAAGCATCATGGACATATGTGAGATGTCTGAGAGCTTCATGCAGCAGATAAGGATGATTCTAGATATTGTTGTGTAATTGAGGAAGTTCCATGAAAATTTTCTTCTACTGGAGAAGAGGAAACAGACTTTTGTATAGAAGTGTCAGGATCCTAGGCTTCTTGATAGACAAAACAGGTTCCAAGGAACCTTCAGAAGATTAGAGTAAAATCCAGAACCTTTTGGGTATTTGGCAGATGTTCTGAGTCTGCTTGTGGTATAAAGGAGGACTGACAACCCGTTGTGCACATTTGGAAGAGTGTGAAACATCTTCTTTAGTTGGGGAAGATCTTGAGGAGATAAAGGAAGTTCCTATAGCCTACTGTGAAATTTGCGGTGGTTTTATGCATTCTTTTGCACAAATGGAATCAAGGATTCCATTTCTTCAGATGTCGAGGATCCTACAGACACTGGTGTTTGCTTACCATGTTTCCCGACTCTCGTTCACATATGGTTGGATCCGTAACCTTCTCTTCAGATGGAATATGTCCTAGAACATCTTTTGTACATGTGTCACAACCACAAGCCATTTCTAAAGATGTGACTGTGGGTAATTCCTTTTGTAGATGTTTCTTGTCCCACAGTCTCTTTATAAGATAGCGTATTACTCAGGGAATACTGGTCAACTTTGGGAAATTCTAGCATCTCTGATGTATATGTGGAACATTTTGGAGCCTCTCCTTTTAGGAAAGAATGACTCCAGTCCACTGAGGAGGTAGGGAATGGTTTATCTTCTCTCTACATTGTATAAATATGGAGTCTGCATGGTTCATTGACTGTGTTTTGTGATAAACTTGACTATTTTGGCCCTTATGACAAGTCGGGAGGATCCTTTTCGGTGGTAGAGGATATGTGAATAAATCCCTGTTTTATAGGGACATTAGAAGTACTGGGTGAGATGTTGAGGGTGCTAAATCACATTTTTATGTGCAGAAGGAAGAAGAGTCTCTTGAGTGAACTCAGAATTTTGTTCCACATCTTGAGTGGGTGTGGAACTCTCAAGAGCCCCTTCTGAAACTGGAAATAGTCCTTGATCTAATGGTGTACATGCAGAAAGTTTTGTCTCTGCTTGGTCTTGTACGTGTCTTATGAGGTTCACGTGGGGATTTGTGACTGTATTTTGTACCCCTTGGACCATAAGTGATGAATTAAGCCCATTTTTAATATTGGAGGACTCTGAAGCTCCTCTTGGTTTAATAGGGAAGCTCTGAATTCCCCTTAGTCAGCAGAATCAGGTTTCAAACTCATTATACCCGAAGCAGATTGCAGAAGGGACTTTGGTGCAGATGGAGGATATCTTTGACTATCTTTGTGAGTGGACATAACTCTCTGCCCTGCTTTGACAGCTATCAAAGGTAGTAAAGTCTCATATGGAGAGGGCAGGACTTAATCCTTTGTAGAACATGAGAAATCACTGAGATTACCTTTAAGACAAGAACTTTGCAGCCCTCTTTTGTCTGATGGGGCCTGTTTACATCCCCTTGACCAGAGGGGTCTTCTCCAACACACTTTGGAGTAGAATTGGAAAAGACTGGAGAACTGTAGGATAGGGAATTAACATTTGAAACAGCTTTGGAAACTCTGTGGGACAGAGAGCTGATCACCCAGAAGAGTGGGCAATACTGAGACCATAGGGAAGGAAAAGATTGCCACTTCTGACCACCCGGTGCACACATCCCTAGCCCAAGAGGAAACTGCAGAGTGCCTCTGGACACATGAATATAGGAGTAGTCAAGCTGCAGGAGCCCTGCAGTCCAAACTGCACCTGGATCTGAACTTGTCCAAACCGCATCCTACACCCAAATTTAAGGTGGCGGTGGGGAATACATAGACCATCAGAGGGGCAGAAACCCCTGAGAACTCTGTTCACATTTTGACTTAAGAAAAAAAAAAAACAAACATTTCTCCATCTCGGCCTCCTGTGCATAGGGACCTAGGAGCAGTAGGGGCAGAACATTTCTGGTTGCAGCTCTCATAGAGAGCTGAAAGTCACGAGGAGCGTCTTCAGGCCTGAGACCAGAGAATTGAATCAAAATTTTCTACTCTAAGTGACCTGATTGGTGGACTCAGGACACGAAAAAACAGAACTCCTCTGGGAGAAGGCATTTCCAGTTTCTAGCTGGCTCCTGAGCTTTACTACTCCTGACCCAGAGCTCCTGCTCCCAGATGCTGTGGGAGAGAGAGCTGATCACCCAGGGGTGGGGGCAATAATGAGCCTACAAGGCACAGGAGACTGCCACTTCTGCCCTCCATTTCCCACATCTCTGGCCCAAGACAAAAGAGCAGTGCCTCTGGACACAGGAATATAAGAGGAGTAAAACTGCAGGAGTATCATGTGCCAGACTGTGCCTGGATCTGAAAGGAACTGGTCAAACAACTCCCTGCCCCCAAATCCTGAGAGTAGGGAACTAGACCTTCAGTAAAGCAGACACTCCTGGGAAAAGGGGAGTCTACACTCTGCCAAGTTCCTGACTCAAGAGGAAAACACCTTGTTCCTTCCATGCCACCTCACCAAACAGAAGGTCCTAGGAGAAATATGGGAAGTTCCTTCTGCTTCCTGCCCACAAGGACAGCTTAAAGCCAGTGGAGAGGAGTAACTGCACACATGAGAGCAGAACACTCTGTTCCCATAACAGGGTAAAAATAAAAGAAAAAAACAATAAAGCAGGAAGTCAAGCCACTGTCAGAAAGAGCAAGACAAGCTAAATTCAGGAGCAACCTGATGATGGCTAGAGGGAAGCACAGGAAATCAAACTACATAAATCAAGACTACTTGGGTTCATCAGAGCCCAAATCTCCCATAAAAGCAAAAACTGGATATCTAAAGACACCAGAAAAGAAAGATCTAGATTTAAGTTCACATTTTATCATGACGATGGAGGATGTTAATAAGGTCATAAATAACTCCCTTAAGAAAATACAGGGCAATAGAAAATACAGAAGTAAACACGTAGAATCCCATAGAGGAACAAAAAGGTACCTTAAAGAACTACTGAAAAAACAACAAAGAGGAAAAGGAAATGAACAAAACCATCCAGTATTTAAAAATGGAAATAGAAACAATAAAGTAAGCACAAAGGAAGACAACCCTGGAGATGGAAAACCTAGGAAAGAGACCAGGAGTCATAGATGTGAGCGTCACCAACAGGATAAAAGATATGGAAGATATAATCTAAGGAGCAGAAGATTCCTCAGAGAAACATTGACACAACTGTCAAAGATAATGTAAAACAGAAAAATCTCCTAGCCCAAAACATACAGGAAATCAAGGACACAATAAGAAAATCAAACATAATAATAACAGGTATAGAAAGTGAAGACTGCCAACATCAAGGGACAGTAATAGCTTCAACAAATTTATAGAATAAAACTTCCCTAATCTGAAAAGAGTGTCCATAAACATACACAAAGCCTACATAACTCAAATAGATTGGACCAGAAAAGGAAATCCTCTCATCACATAATAGTCAAATCACCAAATGCACAAAACAAATAAAAATTAAAAGCAGTAAGGGAAAGGTTAAATGACATATAATGTCAAACCTATCAGAATTACACCATAATTCTCACCATAGACTTTGAACGCCAGAAGATCCTGGACAGATGGCATACAGACACTAAGAGAACAAAACGCCACCCAAGGCTACTGTATCCAGCAAAACTGTCAATTAACATAGATGGAGAAACCAAGATATTCCATGACAAAACCAAAGTTACACAATATCTTTCTACATATCCAGTAATACAAAGAACTCTAAGTGGCAAACCCCAATACAAGGAGGCAAGTAAAATCATAGATAAAGCAAGAAATTATTCTTTTCACAACAAAATAAACAGAAGCACACAAACATAAACTCACGTCCAATTATGAAAATAAGAAGAAAGTGATCATCACTATTCCTTAATATCTCTCAACATCAATGGACTCAATTCCCCACTAAAAAGACACAGATTGACAAACTGAATACGTAATGAGGACCCATCGTTTTGCAATACAGAAACACACCAGAGATAATGACAGACACTAACTCAGAGTAAAAGACTGGAAAACAGCTTCAGCAAATGGTCTGAAGATCTAATATCATATAAAATCGACTTTCAACCAAAAGTCATAAAAATCCATAAGGAAGTACACTACATATTCATCAAAGGAAAAATACACCAAATGAACTCGAAATCCTAAAAATCTATGCCGCAAATACAAGGACCCCTACATACATAAGAGAAACCTTATTAAAGCTCTAAGAAAGTATTGCATTGCAAACAATAATATTAGGAAATTTCAATATCCCATTCTCATCACTGGACAGATCACAGAAACAGAAATTAAACAGAGACATAGACAGACTAACAGAAGTTATAAACAAAATGGACTTAACAGATATTTTAGAACATACTATCATAAATAGAATATCATAAAACAAAAGGATATAACTTCTTCTCACCACTTCTTGGCACTTTCTCCAAATTGATCATATAATCAATCAAAAACCAGGTCTCAAAGTATACAGATAGATAGAAATATTCCAATTCATCCTATCAGACCACAATGAGCTAAGGTTGTTCTTCAATAACAATTAGGAAAGAACACCCACATACATGGAAGTTGAACAATGCTCTACTCAATGATAACTTGGTCAAGGAAGAAATGAAGAAAGAAATTAAAGACTTCTTAGAATTTCATGAAAATTAACGTTCAATATACCCAAACTTTTTGGACAAATGAAAGCTGTACTAAAAGGAAAAATATCTCTGAGTGCTACACGCTAGACAAAGGAGAGCATACATCAGGAACTTGACAGCACATAAAACTCTAAATGAAAAAGTAAATATGTACAGGAGTAGTAGAAGTCAGGAGATAATCAAACTCAGAGCTGGGAAATAAACCAAAGGTAGATAAAAGGGGACCATACAAAGAATGAACAGAACCAAAAGCTGGTTCTTTTAAAAAATCAACAGGATACATTAACCCATAGCCAGACAAACCTGAAGGCCCACAGTGTGTGTCCAAATTAACATAAGAAATGAAAAGGGAGACATGACAGCAGAATCAGAGCAAATTAAAAAAGTCATCAGATCGTCTTACAAAACACTATATTCAACAAAACTTGTAAGTGGAGAAAAATAATGATTTCTAGACAAATACCAGGTACCAAAGCGATTTAACAGAAAAACAAGAAAAAAAAAAAAAAAAACAGAAAAACCGTTTAAACAACCAATAACTGCTAAAAAAAATACAAGCATTATTACAAGCCCTCTGAACCAAAAAGAGTCCGGGATAAGATGGGTTTAATTTGGAAATCTATCAAAATTCAAAGAAAATTTCATACTAGTACTCTGCAAACTATTCCACAATATTGAAACAGATGGAGCACAACCTAATTTACTTTTCTTGGAAGCTACAGAAAATTCTTACCCTAAACACACAGACCCAGCAAAAGAATTTCCAGCAAGACTTACCAACAGATATCCTTGCAAAATACAGGATCAAGAACATATCAAAATAATCATCCATCATGATCAAGTAGGAACATCAGCATTGCAGGGAACTGGTTCAACATATGGAAACAATCAATGTATAATCCCATTCACCATCCACTCAAATACAACAACTGATCACTTTCATTTAACCTTGATAAAACATTGTAAAATTAAACACACACACACATTCATAATAAAGAATTTCAGGAAAGTACATGAACTTAAGGCCCGCCTAAACCTATAAAACAAATACATAGCTAACATTAAACTAAGTGGACAGAAACTTAAAGCAATCACACTGACATCAGGTCCTAGACAAGGCTACCCAGTCTCTCAGAAATTATTCATTATAGTTCTAGACATCTTAGTCAGAGCAAGCAGACACTGAAGGAGGTCAAAGGGATATAGATTGGAAAGGAAGAAGTCAAAATGGCACTGTTTGTAGATGATAAGATAGTATACTTAGTGACCTCAAAAGTACCAGCAAAGAATTGCAAAGCCTGATAAATAATTTCAGCAAAGTTGTCGAGGATATAATAATAAGTCTGCACATAAGTTAAACAAGCGGAGAAAGAAACTAGGGATATGAAACCCTTCACAATAGCAACAAATAATATAAAATATCTCAGGGTGACTTTATCCAAGCAAGTAAAAAATACTAAACTATGACCAGAACATCAAGTCTCTGAAGAATCTGTAGGAGATTTCCAGAAGATGGAAAGATCTCCCATGCTCATGGACTGGCAGGATTAATATAGTAAGAATGGCCTTTATACCAAAGAGATCTACAGATTTATTCCAATCCCCATCAAAATTTCAATCATTTCTTCATGGAGTTAGACAGAACAATTTATAAATTCATCTGGAATAACAAAAAAACACAGAACAATTAAAACTACCATCAACAATAAAAAGGACTTCCTTGGGAATCACTATCACTGAACTCAAGCAGTATTCCCAGAGCAACAGTAAGAACAAAACATATTAGCATTGAGACAGAGGCAGCCAAATAAACTGGTGGAATAGAACTGAAGACCCAGAAATGAACCCATACACCATGGTCACTTAATTTTTGAGAAAGAAGCCAAAACCATCCAATTGAAAATAAGATTGCGTTTTCAGCATATGGTGCTGGTTCAACTGGAAGTCAGCATGTATAAAAAGGCAAATTGATCCATTCTTACTGCCTTACATGAAACCTTTAGTCCAACTGTACCATGGACCTCAACATCAAACCAGATACACTAAACTAAGAGAGAAGAAAATGGGAAGCATTTCGAACACATGAGCACTGAAGAATTTTTCCTGAAGAAAAAACCATTGACTTATGTGCTAAGATCAAGAATCGACAAAAAGGATCTCATGAAACTGCAAAGCTTCTATAAAGCAAAGAACACTTGTTTCGGAAAAATGGCAACCAACAGATTGGGAAAAGATCTTTACCAATCCTACAACAGATAGAGAGCTTTTATCCAAGATATACAAAGAACTCATGAAGTTAGACTGCATGAGACAAATAACCCTATTGAAAAATGGGGTTCAGAGCAAAACAAAGAATTCACAGCTGAGAATGCCGAATGGCTGAGAAACACATAAGAAATGTCCAACATCTTTAGTCATAAGGGAAATGCAAATCAAAACAACCCTGAGATTCCACCTAACACCTGTCATAATGACTAAGATGAAAACTCGGGTGATATAAGATGTTGGTGAGGATGTGGTAAAGAGGAACACTCCTCCATTGTTGGTGGGAGTGCAGACTGGTACAACCATTCTGGAAATCAGTCTGGAGGTTCCTCAGAAAATCAGACATTGAACTACCTGAGGTTCCAGCTATACCTCTTTTCGGCATATACAAAAAAGATGCCACAACATATAAAAAAGACATGTTCTCCACTATGTTCATAGCAGCCTTCTTTATAATAGGCAGAAGCAGGAAAGAACCCAGATGCCCTTCAACAGAGGAATGGATACAGAAAATATGGTACATCTACACAATTGAATACTACTCAGCTATCAAAAACAATGACTTTATGAAATTCGTAGGCAAATGGTTGGAACTGGAAAATATCATCCTGAGTGAGCTAACCCAATCACAGAAAAACACATGGTATGCACTCATTGATAAGTGGCTATTAGCCCAAATGCTTGAATTACCCTAGATGGACAGAACACATGAAACTCAAGAGAGATGATCAAAATGTGAATGCTTCACTCCTTCTTTAAAAGGAGAACAAGAATGCCCTTGGCAGGGAATAGGGAGGCAAAATTTATATCAAAGTGAGAAGGAACACCCATTCAGAGCCTGACCCACATGTGACCCATATGTATACAGCCACCCAAATAGACAAGATAGATGAAGCAAAGAAGTGCATCCAAACAGGATCCGGATGCTGATCTGTCCTGAGAGACACAGCCACAATTCACAAAATTCATATGCAAATGTCAGCAACAAACATGAAAGCTACCAAGAAATGTCTCAAGTTCTTTGAAAAGGTGGTCAGAAAAATCTTGAAGAGAATGAAGGATTTCGAGACGTCCTGCAAACAACAATGACAAGCAACCAGAGCTTCCAGGGACTAAGCCACTACCCAAAGACTATACATGGACTGACCCTGGGCTCCATCCTCATAGGTAGCAATTACTATCCTAGTAAGAGCACCAGTGGAAGGGGAAGCCTTTGGTCCTGCTAAGACTGAACCCCCAGTGAAGATGACTGTTGGGGGTGAAGGTGATAATGGGGAAGGTTTGGTAAGGGAAGACCATATAGAAGGGGAGGGTGAGGCGTTAGGGGATGTTGGCTCTGAAACTGAGAAGCAGGAATAATAATCGAAATGTAAATAAGAAATACTCAAGTTAATAAGGATTTAAAAAAAGATTTAATGCCAGTAATGAAATAGACTTGCTAGCAAGACAGAGCAACCAGGATAAGAGCAACTTCCATGTCATTATATAGGCTTCCTTTAGGAGGAATTGCCAACATTGTAGCTGGATTAAATACCTGGATTCAGGAGTGTTTTTGTATTTCAAGTATTCAGAATAGAAGTAGATCTTCCCACTTTGAATGAGAGTGGATTACCTCAGAGGTAGGGCCATTATTTTATGGTTTTAGATAATTCCAGCTTTAGTCAAGTAGGCAACCAAAAATAGCCATCAAAAGTCTATTTCTTGTCAACTTAAAATTACATCATATATCCTTATGTTGTGAATAATTTGTAAATGAAAATAATAACCAGATTATAATGGTGCCTTGATAAAATAGAATGATCCTACATCCAAATAGAAATGCAATATATATTTTACAATATCATAGATATACTGATGTGATATAATCATCAATTCTACAATCTAAAACACGATACATATTTAGAATCGATGGAAATGTGTTCTACGGCACATTCTTTCAGTATCTCAAATTTGAAACGAATATGAAAACCATTGGTATCGTCTTAATTGGTATTATATTGCATGATGAAGAAATTGATGAAAGAAAACACAAAAATCTATAGAAAAACTTTGTTAACAAAATACAAAGGAATTATTGATTTCAATTATTAATCATTTTTCTACAGCTGGTTATGGTTATAAAGACAACCATGTGTAAATACCTTCTTCACTACCCTGTCTTATTTGCTTCACCCATAAGAAGCACCTCATTAGATAACAATCTACATTCCTGAAAGATTTGCACCCTTTGTCATTCCGCATGGGTTTAGCTATTTTCTTTGTACATTGAGTATGTGGGCAAATATTTCTCCATCTTTTCCCAATGCATCTGTCTCTGGTTTCTACCTCTTGTCCTGAAAAGTTTTGTGGGAGAGCACACAACTCTCTTCTAGAAAATGAGAGTCAAAATGACCTAGCTGACTGCATATTCTTTACTCTTATTAAACTGCATTCTTGTTTTCCCTTGCATCAGTCAAACAGGATGTGTTTTTTTCTTGTATACATTGTCTTTACAATGAAATCTGGTAATTGCAGTTAGTCTATTGAAAATGTTTCTCTCCAAACCTTGATCATATTGAATGGTCTTTCAATTTTTACCCTATAATATTGTTAAGCCACAGCATCATCTATTTGAAATCCTAACCAGTTTGAGCAACATACATTTCATCATGGACTGTGACCCTGATGTGTGTAGATTTCTTTAAGAGTGTCACCTGAGTCATTCAACTGGGATCCAAACAAAGAGAAACTCAACTCAGCGGTTGAGGCCCTGTGATACCCTGGTCTAAATTTCCTACAGAAATTGTGAGCTAATTACTCACTTCCAGAAGCAATACTGGGTATAGGATATCCTTGGACTTGAACTTTGAAGAAGGAGATAGAAGTTGTTCAATTGGCACAGAGCTATATACAGACCAACAGTTAGGGTAACATCATTTCTTAGAACGATTTGTGTTATGTATAACCTACTTAGTCATAAAGGAAATGCAAATCAAAACAACCCTGAGTTTCCACCTCACATCAGTCAGAATTGCTAAGATCAAAAACTCAGGTGACAGCAGATGCTGGCAAGGATATGAGTGAAGAGAAACACTCCTCCATTGTTGTTGGGATTGCAAACTGGTACAACCTCCCTGAAAATCAGTCCTGAGTTTCCTCAAAAATTGGTCATTGCAGTTGCTGAAGACCCAGCTATACCTCCCCTGAGCTTATACCCAAAAGATGCTCCAACATAGAACAAAGACACATGTTACACTATGTTCATAGCAGCCTTATTCATAATATCCAGAAGCTAGAATTAACCCAGATGTCCTTCATCAGAAGAATGGATACAGAAAATGGCCTATATTTACACAATGGATTAGTACTCATTTATCAAAAATAATGAGTTCATGAAATTCATAGGCAAATGGATGAACCTAAAAAATATCATCCTAGGTGGTTACCCAATAACAGAAAAACAAAGTATGCACTCATTTTTAATTGGATATCAGTGCAAATGCTCAAGTTACCTATGATCCAATGCACAGACCACATGATACTCAAGAAGGAGGACCAAAATGCAGATTATTCACTCCTCCCTTAAAAGGGTAAATAAAATATCCATAAGAGGGGTAGGGAGAGATTGTTTCATAGGAGACTGAAGGAATGGCCATTCAGAGTCTGCTGGACATGTGTCACACACACACACACACACACACACACACACACACACAC
This sequence comes from Rattus norvegicus, assembly GCF_021556685.1. Lineage (NCBI taxonomy): Eukaryota > Metazoa > Chordata > Mammalia > Rodentia > Muridae > Rattus > Rattus norvegicus. The sequence continues at coordinate 57,985 of NW_028238930.1, forward strand.
ACACATGCAACAAAACTATTTTGGATAAAATAGGCTTTCAGAGATTATCATTTGAAGTAGGTACACAATATTTACACAGGGACCTAGGAGAATTCAGCTGAAGGACTTTTTTGTTTTCTGGCTGTGCTGAGGAGCTGAAAACCAGTTGGTAAGGGTGCCTACACTTGAAAGCAGAGATAAAACCAACTTTTATGCTCCAAGTTACCTGTCATTTGGACTCAAAGACACAATGAGAAGATCAAATGTTACAATTAGAGTATAAAAAGTGAAAACTCCCAACTTAAAGGGCAGTAAATATCTTCAAAAAATTATTGAAGAAATCTTCCCCAACCTAAAGACAGAGATGCCGAAAAACATGCCAGAAGCCAACAGAGCTGTAAATAGATTTTACCAGAAAAGAAATTCCTCACATCACATGATAGTCAAAACACCAAATGCACAAAATAAAGAAAGAAGTTTAAAGGCAATAAGGGACAAAGTCAAGTAACATATAAAGTCAGACCTATGAGAATTACACAAGGTTTCTCACCAGATACTATGAAAGTCAGAAGATCCTGGAATACTCTAGACCATAAAAGAACACAAAAGCCATTCCAGTCTACTATAGCCAGGAAAATTCTCAATTAACACATATGGAATTACGAAGATATTCCATGACAGAACGAAATTTATACAGTATCTTTCTACAAATCCAGCCCAACGAAAAATAATAGGTAGAAAACTCTAACACAAGGAGGGAAACTACATCCTAGAAAAAGCAACAAACTAATCTTGCAATGAAACCAAAGAAAAGAGACACACAAACATGACTCTTCCTCTAACAACAAAATGACAGAAGCAACAATCACTATTCCTTAATATCTTTTAACAAAATGGAGTGAATTCCCCAATAGAAAGACATAGACTAAATGAATGGATACATAAAGAGGACCCAGTATTTTGTTGAATGTAGAAAACACAACTCAGAGACAAAGACAGACACTACCTGAGTATTAGGCTAGAAAACAAATTTTGAAGCAAATGGTCTGATAGAAGAGACTGGATTTGCCATTCTACTATGGAATATAATCGACTATCAACCAAAAGTTTTCGAAACAGGTGAGGAAGGAAATTTCATATTTATCAAAAGATTATCCCACCAATAGTAACTGTCAATCCTAAATATGTATGCTCCATATACATGACTTGCCTCCATTCCTAAAAGATACCTTACTAAAGCTCAAAGCACCCATTTGCTCCTCACATAATAATAGTGGGAGATTTCAACACCACAATCTCATCAATGGACTGATCATGGAAACAAAATTAAACCAAGATCTAGACAAACTAACAGAAGTTGTGAACAAAATGGACATTACAGATATTTATAGAATATTTAATCCTAAAACAAAATAATATATTCTTCCCAGCATCTCATAGTATTTTCTCCAAAATTGATCATATATCAACTCACAAAACAGGACTCAACAGATCGAAGAAGACTAGAAATAAGTCCATGCATCCTATCAAACCGTGACAAACTAAGGCTGGTCTTAAATATCCACAAAAACATCAGTGAGCCCACACATAACTGTAGCGAACAGTGCTCTACTCAAAGATAACTTGTCAAGCAAGAAATAAAGAAAGATTAAAGACTTTTAAGAATTTAATACAAGTGATGGCACAACATACATATGCTGTACTCAACAATAAAAGAACTTCTGGGGGAATCACCATTCCTTACCTCAAGCAGTATTACAGGGCAATAGTGATTAAAAAGCAAAGAACAATGACAAAAAAAAGTTGTATTTGTACAGATTCCTGGGAATGTTGATAAGTGGAATAGAATTGAAGACACCAACACAAACACACACATAAATGGTCACATGATATTTAATAAGGGCTAAAACCATCCAATGAAAAACGATAGGATTTTCAACAAGTGGAGGGCAGCATGTAGAAGTATGCAAATCGATTCATTTTTGTGCCTATACAAAGCTTAAGTATGAGTGGATCAAAGACCTCTACATCAAACCCAATAAACTGAAACTTATAGAAGAAAAAGTAGAGAAGAGTCTTGATCACATGGGCACTGGGGAAAATTTTCCTGAACCAAAATACCACTGGTTTGTACTGTAAGATCAGAATCAGAAACGAGACTTCATAAAACTATAAAGCTTCTGTAAGTCAAAGGACACTGTTATTAGGACAAAACAGCAACCAAATGATTGGGAAAAGTCTTTTTCAATCCTACACCTGATACAGAGCTAATATCGAAAATATACAAAGAACTCAAGAAGTTAGACACCAGAGAGCCATACAATCCTATGAAAAATGGGGTACAGAGCTAAACAGAGAATTCTCAACTAAGGAATAACAAATAGCTGAGAAGTATGTCAAGAAATGCTCAACATCCTTAGTCATCAAGGAAATAAAAATAAAAACACTCCTGAGGGTTCACCTCACACCAGTCAGAATGGCTAAGATCAAAAACTCAGGTGACAACAGATGTTGGTGAGGTTATGGAGAAAGAAAAACACTGTTCCATTATTGGAGGGATTGCAAACCTGTACGATAACTCTGGAAATCATTCTGAAGTTTCCTGGGAAAATTGGATAATGCCCTAACTGAGGACCCAGCTCTACCTGTACTCTGCATAGACCCAAAAGGTGGTGCAACATTCAACAAAGACTCATGCTCCACTATGCTCATAGCAGTATTATTTGTAGTAGCCAGGAACTGGAAAGAATCCAGATGGTCTTCAACTGACGAATGGATACATAAAATGTGATACATCTGTACAATGTTCTACTACTCCGCATTAAAAACAATGAATTCATGAAACTCATAGGCAAATGGATTGACCTAGAAAGCGTCACCCTGAGTGAGGTAACCCAATCACAGAAGGACATAGTATGCAATCTCTGATAAGTGGATTTTAGCCCAAAAGTTCGAATTCCGCAAGATATAATCCACAGACCACATGATGTTCAAGAAGAATAATCAAAGTATGGAAGCTTCACTCCTTCTTAAAGGGGAACAAAAAACATTCACAGGAGGGTATGTGGAGGCACAGGGAGAAGCAGAGACTGAAGGAATTCATGCCCCACCTGTGGCCCATATACATTTATACAGTCACCAAATTATATAAGATTGTTGAAGTTAAGAAGTGCATGCTGACTGGAACTGGATATAGCTGTCTCCTGAGAGACACAGCCAGAACAGGTCAAATTCATATTTGAATGCTAGCAGCAAAATACTAATCTGACATTTGAACACCTGTTGGAGGAATTACAGAAGCGATTGAAAGACCTGAAGGGGCTTGCAGCCTCATAGGACAGCAATGCCCAACAACGATAGGTCCCAGGGGAGTAAAGCATCACCCAAAGTATATACAAGGATTGACTCATGGCTGTAGATGTATATGTAGCACAGGATGGCCTTTTTGGGCACAAGGGGAGGAAAAACTCTTAGTCCTTCCAAATTTGGACTCCCAGTGTAAGGAAGGTCAGAAAGACTAGACAGGTGGATGATGTGGATGGGAACTCCATTATCGAAGAAGGGAGAGGAGAGCAGATAGATGTCTTATGAGTAGGAAACCAAGAAAGGGTATATTTGAAATTTAAATTAAAAAAAATCAAATAAATGAAAAGAGGATACTCAGATTCCTTTGAATAGGTGGAAGCATATCTAATTTCCTTGTGTGCAGGAGAGGAATTGTTGCTGTCCCTCTAGGAAAATGTAATAGATTTTTGATGTTCTAAAGTAGAAGGGTGAAAAAGGATCTCCCCTAGACTGTATGGAATGTGCATAGCTTCTCTTCCTCTTATGTCTGGAGCACTACTGAGCAGAAGTTGAAGGTTGATTGATACCTTGAAAATTATAGAACATTCCAGCCAAACACTACTTCAGCAACTCCAAACTGGAAATCACAGTAAAGAATACACATTTGAATGTCCATGGTAGGCAGTCAACAGTCTTAGAAGTCTTGTACAAGGCTCTAATGCAGTAGTGTTGGGTTCAGTGTCTTATTCAAATATATATTCTAATATGGCCATTATCTATATATTGAAAAGGTGCCTCACTAAAGACTGTATCAAAAGACAAAGTAATTAAGTTTATGTACTTTTGACTCTGGCCGAGAACTCAGTCCAGATTTCTCTGAGATCTCTTCGGTCAAAACAGTGTTTCCCAGGACAATAAACTTAGAAATTTAAGAGAGGAAATACATTTGGCATATATGGGGAATCTGTGGTAATTCTTGGCCTCCTGGAGTCCTCTTAATTGTATAAGTCTAAATCTTACTGGGTAAGATGGTGGAGGTAGGGAACTTGAACAGAAGTAGGACTGTTGTGTCAGTCCTCAAAAGGTAATATGCAAGACTTCATGGGAAAAATTTGTTATTGCACCGTGGACATCACCGGGATTTCTGAGAAAATGTACAAAGGAGATATTCTATACCTGTTTGTTAGAACTGTAAAATCTCTGGCTACTTTTAAAATAATAAGAAAGACCATTTCATGCTGGAGAAAATGTAAGTACCTCGTGGAGCAGAGGAAGATCCAGTATTGCTTGATCAGCTTCCTATGCTTTTCAGTATTTAGAATGTCCATATATTTTCATGCCATTTGAAAGTCCAGGTAGTAATTCTTGCATCAGTCCTATAGGATTTGCATTTCATTCCAGCAGTTGTCTTTGGGCTTTGAAGACTTTGTCAGACAAGAAAAGATCAAACCCTTTCTTCCATGGAGGAATGTCTCAGAATACCTTTAGCAGGAAGAAGTTTGTATGTAGTCCTAGACAGTTGGGATGTAGCAGGCTCACAAAATCAAGAAGAAGAAAATGTCTTAAAAGATGAATGACAGAAAATTTACAAAAAGCATGAAATACTATGGTAAAGAAAATCTTTAAAATAATGTTGTCCTTTGGTGAAAGTGTTCTTGCCCACTATACAGAAGAAAAACTTGAAATACTTTGAGTAGTTGTGGAGTGTTGATACTCCCATAGGGAAAAGGAGAGACACTGAATCTCTTCTTTGAAATGATGACATTTACAGACCCCTTGGACAGAAGATGTGAATTTGAGAACAACTGGAGCAAAAGGTGTCATTCTGATGTCCTTCCTAGAGGAAGTTTTGAATATGAGACACAGTTAAGTGTAAATTTTGTGCCATCTTTCACCAAAAGTAGAATGGTTCAGAATCATTCTTTGTCAAATAGGTTAGCTACTGAGGACCTTTTTGACTGAAATCAGTTTTGAACCTGGGTGCCAGAAGTGATCTCAGGAACTGCAGTCTTATAAGACAGATAGCAGACACTTATATACAGAATATACATTTGATATATAGTGGACATAAATTGGTGATTTAAAGTAATGATGTTTAAGAGTAGAATATTAAAGAAGACGTAGAATCTGCTTAAAGTGACAAACCTATTTTAGGATAAGGGGTTTTCAAGCCTAAATTGAGCAGGAAAGCTAGGGCTACTTTACATATTCACATCTTCAGTTACACCATGGTAGGCTCTAACCGGGGTCCAAGCATTAGTATTATTCAGCAGTCATGATTTTCAGTCTCTAAGTCCTCTTGAAGCTAATCATCAACGACATGGGTATAAGCATGAAGGATGGTATATAGGAGAGATAATGAAAGTTTCACGATTTGCTAACACAGATCATAATTAGGTGAAGTACCTTTGGCCAAACCTATATTTTATTTAGTGGCCATTATTAGATGAACATGATCTAAAGCTCCCTATTAGAGGGTTATACTTCATCTAAAGCTCCCTATTAGAAGGTTGAGTATGCTCTAAGGACTCTTTAATCTTGGTCCTCTTGGGCAAAAAAAAAAATCTGAGATCTCAATAGTAAACTCCAGTCCTTCTTATAACAGATCTTATACAGAAGGGGATGGTGTAAAGTATTATTTGTCAAAAAATAAAGACCTGAAGGCCACCAATCAAAGTGAAGTGCTGATTCCCCTTCATCTAAAGGGGATGGTGTTGAGATGGCTAGGAAATAGGTGCAGTTTTAGTAACCTGTGTTCATAACTGCAACTTATGGAGTCATCCTGAACTGCTTTGCTAAACAAGAAAGTGCCTGGCCATTTTAACCAATTACCAAGATCTAGTCACCTAACTGTGAAGAAGGAAAAATTCTAGCTCACCTTTGGTGGTGGGAAAACAGTATGGTATTGCTTAATTTTCTTCCGATTATTCTTTCCAGTTTCCATTAGCATGCTCTTCCATCCAGGTAAGTGATTATCTGAACTCTGATGCTCCATCGATATACATATATATATATATATATATATACATATATGATGTATAAATGTATATATATCATATGTGTATAAATAAGATGTATAAATGTATACATATGATGTATATATATTATGTATAATGTGTATATATATATGTGTGTGTGTGTGTGTGATGTATATATGTGCATATGATATATAAGTATAAGTGTACATGTGTACACATCCATAAATGAGAAATGGAAAAATTGCATTTCTGACAACCATCTGTAGTAAGATTGCATATATGTTAATTTTAGCTTTCTATACTCTGCCCTCTGATCTACAACAAGTATCTTATGATGTCCCACTGTGAAATCGCAATCAGGATTGCCTGGTAATCTTGGTCAAGATTGGCACTTAAGTAAATGAGTTTAAATCAGGTATAAGATGTCCTTGTAATTAAGTGATGCACTTGGGACTTCCAGAGCTAGAGGCTACAACTGAAACTCCTCACAAGTATAGATGGAATCAATGAGACTTGCCCTTAGGAGCCAAACCTGACATATCTCGTGAGCATCATTCCATAGCATATACACCCTTGGCCATGAACTGACTGCCTATAGTTTTTGTGGTTGAAGGTCCCATTTTGTACTACATTGAACTACATGTTATTGAATCTGATTCTGGCTTCTATGAGGTATGCCATGGAGCCATGGGGCCTCTTTAGTCAGAAGTGAAGTGACTTGAGCCCACTTTCAAATAATCAAAATTGGGGGTCTTTCCTTTATATGAGTACTTGAGAAGACATAAGGCAACCAGGGAATGAGTAAGTAGGCTCAGTTGTAGGAGGGAGGTCTGACATTCTGTTCAATGACTTAGGTAACTGAGGGAAAAAGGAAGATCTCGACGCCTTTAAGAAAGAGAAAATTTTGAGATCTGATTGTGCAATGGTACGTGTTAGAAAACCCTTGGAGTTGGGGTTGGTAGCATGAAACATCCTGTGACACATGGATGTCATTGTTACCTGATTTGGTGAAGGATTTTCCCCAACAATGCCCTTCAATTTCTATACTTCTTTAGTTGGTAGAGAATTTTGCATCTTGTATTAAATCTGGGGGAAGTTTAGGTAACAACCCAAGCCTTTTTAAACAGCTTGGATGACTGTCTCTGGATCTGTTGCTCATTCAGTTTGTCTTAATATGTCCATATATGGGTAGCAACAAAGGGTGCTCTTGATTTCTAGTGATTGGCTTGATTGGAATCAATCAATGATTCTATATATAGGACCTGGGACCTCAAACCCGATGGAAGAACATATTTCCCTATCCACCATGGTAAAGGTAAAAGCCTTGATTCTCTATTATTTAAATTATATCCATGTGAGGTAATTCAAAGTCATGAGGGACTGCTTTAGAATACAAGCTTTGGCACACTATTATTTGAAAAAGCATGTCTCATGTCACCTTGTGAATAAAGGAATGTGTGAGTTTCATTTGGTCAAAGGCAGTGTACACCATCAAGAGGTGAGCAAGATCCAAGGCCACACTGATGGGGAAGGAGTCACATCATCATTCAGGGTAGTTCTCAGGGCCTCTTCAAAGAGGAATGAGTCTAGGATGTATCTCAGAACAGGAGATTTCTGAGAACAGATTTACAGAATGGGAAGTTCTGAGAAGATCTTTAGCTAAAGTGAAATCCTGAATGTATTGGTTCACAATGTGGAGGACCCTAGTCATATTTTGAAGAAAAGAATTATCAACTTCACCCATGGTCAGCAGGGGAAGGTTATCGGCTACACTGGGCCTTGGAGGAATGTTCTAACTCTGTTTCAGTAACTTCTAAGTATGTTCCCTATATGTATACATATATATCTTTTAGTCCAGGCAATGGTCACAACAAAAGTATAAGTGGTTCAGGAAGCGGTGATGTTTCTTCAAGGATGTGTTCAGCTGCAAACATATGTGAATAAAATGTAGGAATATTTTGATGACCTACTTTAAGGCACATGGTATAAGAGTCAATTTAGCTTTGTGTCTTCTGAACTAGGATTTAGAAGCAGAGAAATATAAGATACCATTGTTTGCATATGTGTTGTATGAATACATTGAATAAAGAGGTTAGTTTTAAGCAAACTTTCTTTATAGGGGTGTTGAGTGGCATGGGCCGAAGGGCAGCTCTAGTAATTCTTTAGTTCCACAGGTACTCCAAAATTCACATAGTACACAGGGAGGAGTTCTGAGACAATTGATGTGCACTGAGAATAATTTTTAGAGCCCTTTCAATAGAATTTCATTTCCCTAGCCCCATTCGCAGAAGCCAGGGGTCTAAAATCGACTTAGTGGATTGAAGTAGACAAATGGCCCACAATCCTACTGGAAGTAGCGAATGCTAGATGGTCTTTCATGTAGGATGCGAGGTATAACACTCCCTAGGTCTGGCAGACCTTTAAGGAGAAAAGACAACACCACTTGATGGGTATAGGAAAATAAAAGGCCCATGTAAGGCTTCAAACAGGTTTTAAGCCCCTTTATCATAAAGGGTCTAGGGCAATGCTATACTTAGGCGAGTACTGACATGCTCTACAATATAATCAGAAGGGAGTAAGTTAACACTGGGTAAAGTGAACCCCATGTAGAGAGGAAAACTCTAAAGCCCTATTGAAAATGAAAGCTTCTTCAGGCATAGTGTATATGGGTGTCATACACACTTCTGTCAAGAGAAAAGCTTCCTGGTACCTTATACAGTGGATAAAGTTTCCAGCCGTAATCATAAGTTTCAAATTCTCATTCAGAGGTTTATATATTCATAATTTCTGTTAATGCAGGAGAGAAAAAGACAGGAACATATTTCTTCAAAGGCTTTGGATAATTTTTTTGGCTAGGTTAATTCTTCTGGTTTGTTCAGCTGTTAAGATCTAAGCAGAAATGTTGAAATTATTACATTTTCTATTGATTTGTCTTATTGCAGTTGCAAGGGATTTATATACTCTGATTCTAAACTACGACTCTGGGAATTCAAACCGGAGTGGAGCAGAGTCATTGGATTATAGAAGGAGTCACTTTTGAAAATATGTTTAATCAGTTAGGGATACGACTACTTTGTTGGAAAGTCAAGGGCCCATTATTCAGAGAACATTTTAGGAGGATTGGGAAGAGTGAGAAGGTCACAGAATCCTTCAGGCAAGAGAAGTTTACCTTGGGTACTGGAAGAAGGCAGTCAAGTGCAACTGTTTTCACAGTCCAGAATAACTATGTGTCGGGGGTACTCTGAGGCGTGCTGGCCAGAAATTAGGGAATTTGCTCTTACATATTGGGTGGTAATCTCTGGATTTATGTTTTGCACAAGCTGTTCAGAGAGCATGGAATCAATCATGGTAACAAAAATGAGCACATCCCATTTATGTGGCATTAGCAGGGCAAACTTGTGTTGGGCTTCAGATTTGCATGACATGTCTGAGGACATCATGTCCACGTGGTCTTCCATTCCTTCAAACATTTATCTATGCCTGGCCATCCAGGTAAGAAAGGAAACATTAAGACCTCTTAGAAGAATAGAACTGAGATCCTATGGATAGAAGTGGATTCTCGGAAGAAACCATTGTCAGGGGATATTAATTTAAAGTTTCCTTAAGAAAAAAAAACTGTGTGAGATTTCATTTCATTTCCTTCTCTGTATGTTCTTCATCAAAATAATTTGTATTAAGCCCCTTTCAACTTATAGGGTATTGCTAGATTTTCTTATTCAAAGAAAGTAGAATATATTCATCTTACTTTGCAGAATATGTTTTTCAGGGGCTCTTCATTGCATCCCAGTGAAACCCAAGTTTACCTTGAACTGAAGGAGAAACCTGGGAAAAATTAGGGGAAACATATCTGTGGCACAGTCCATAATATCAGGAACTAGTGTGGGTTTCCTCACCCTAAATTAATATCTAAACCTACTTTGGACAAACTAGAATGATCTGAAGTAACCTTTCCTTCAGGGATAACACATGATGCCTCCTTAATCAAAGAAAGAAAGGATGAGTACCACCAAGTAAAGATGAGTTGCTGATGCCCCTGTAGCAGGAGAATTGATTAGAGTATTCATATTCCCCTTGTATTTGAGAAAAAATTAAATTGCTTACAATAGCTCAGGAGGTCCCTAGCATTGCATCATCTTCTAATGATACCGCACAGTCTAGCATATCCACATCTTTAGCTGAATATGCAAGAGCCTGAATATAGATTACATGATTCATGAAAAGTTGAGGTGTCCTAAGCATGATTGCCCCCTAAAAGTATATTCAACCAGAGCAGAAATGAGCACCAGACTGATGACTTCACAACATATCATGTGACTTTACTCAAGGAAGTAGCATAAGATTCCAGGATTTGCTCCCTCCTTTTGGATTTCAGTGAACCTTCACCAGAGGCATCAATGCTCCTTGGTCCGAGGTAAAATATCCCTTGGGCCCCAAGCAGAAGGGATGGTTCCGAGAGACCATTTTGTCAAATGGGTAACTCTAAGGCCTATAAAAAATATCAATGTTTTTGAAAGGAGAAAAGTCTTAATCCGGTTTGATAGTAGGGGACTATCCATGATTACCTTCTATAAAAAACAATGATCCCATCACTCCAGGCCTCTACATTTTCAGAGAACTCCAGAAAATTCTTATCTCCAAGGACTCCACTACAGACGTGACAGCAATCTGAGGTTTATTCTGAAATCTTGTGTGAAGTCACTGTCTCTAATCTTTTTAAACTTATAATAAGAAATTTCAGGTGTGGGTGGAGGATATTTACCTTTCTGGTGAGTATCTTAGATAAGTGGCCTTGGATCCAGGGTGGAACTTTTATTCATTGGCCATGGGACGTCAATCCATTGTTCTTGGAGATTTTTTGGTGGTCAAAGTTGTATTGGCTATGCAATAAGGTTTGAGGAACAAGTTCTGGTCTTTATTAGTTGAATGGTATACCTGAGTCAGCCACGAACAAAGTGAGAGTCTCCTATGGATTCTTGTTCACAAGGATTCAGTCTCAGGTACACTACAGCAGAGGCTGACTGTTTGAGACACTCCTCAGTCACAAGGTCAATTCTAGATTTCGTTCCATCAGATGGCCAAGTCTCTGACCCCTCCATTGCAGACAGAGGAAGAATAAAGTGTTTCTATTCAGGGCAGTTGATTTCTAGTGTATGTCGTTTCAGGGGCATTTGAGTCCTTTGATGTTTAATGATATCAGAGACAAATGATTGGATTTGTCTATTATTTTTCTTGTTAGATGTCGAATTATGTTTCTGTGGCTACCTACATTATCTTCTTTTGTGTTTTAAAAAGTGGTGTATTTCTTTCTTTTTCTGGGTGTAGTTTCCTGCCTTGTACTGGAATTTTCCACCTTTCATCTTTTGTAGGACTGGATTTGTGGAAAGATATTGTGTAAATTTGCTCTTGTCATGGCATATGTGGAATCTCCATCTATGGTAGTTGAGAGGTTTTTTATAGCAGCCTGGGATGACATTTTTTTCATTTATGATCTGTGTGATATATGCCCAGGACCTGATAGCTTTTCATAGTCTATTTTAAGAAGTGTGGAATACTGATTGGTCTCCCTTTTTATGTAACTCAACCTTTTTCCCTTACTGGTTTTAATATTTTTTCTTTGTTTTGTGTACTTTATATTTTAACTATTATGTGATGGAAGAAATTTATTTTCTGCTCCAAATTTTGGGAGTTCTCTTTGAATTTTGTACGTGTAAGGTTGTCTCTTTCTTTAGGTTAGGAAGGTTTCTACTATAATTTTGTTGAAGATATTTACTGACCCTTCAAAGTGGGAGTAATATTATTCTCTCTTCTCTTCTGTTTCTCTTAATGTGCTTTGGACTCTGAAGTTTATTTCCGGATGTTTGGAGTTAGGAGTTTTTTGTATACCAGGCTGTGGATCAGAATTGACTCTGGAATAGATAGAAACAAAAGTATGCTGTAACAGACTACACCTCCATTCGTGGGTTCTGAGCACTCCAGGAAGTTACCTCTGAGAGAAGTCTCTCCTGTGCTCTTGAGTGAGTCAGCACTCCTGGAAGTCCATCTATTTCCTCATGGGATCTCATTCTTTCATGTCAAATATATTGCCAGATGAGATAATTGCTCAGTGAACACAGTATTGTGTTGAATATGACACAGACTATCTGTGACAAATTAAAATATATAGGCAATGTCAACTAGGTCATTGAATTGTAATATATTGAAGAATTCACATAATTACTACATGTTGGACTAACCAATGAATGGGATGCATATTTATTAAAATGAAGAATAGTATAAAGTTTATTTTGAAACTTACTGAATCATGTAATAAATAATAAGTCTCCATTACTACTTATCAGGTCCATAATAGTGGTATAGATTAGGAATGAATAAAATGTATTATGAACTTTCTTTTATAAAAATTGCATTATAGTTCAAGAAAAAGAAAGAAATGAATCCATAAATCAGTCTGTGTACAGTTGATAGTATGCAAGTAGTTGAAGAATCTATTTTTAAAAATATGGTCATGGAGATTGTCATAAGGAAGTGACATTTAAGTTAGATTAGATGAAATATAGTTGATCTATATTTTAGGCAAAAATCACAGTAAATAGAAGGATGATAAAAGGACAAAGAGCTTGACATTTCCAAAAAGTAAATATGATAGTAGTTTGTATTGACTAAGAGATAGAAGAGCGGTCAAATAAAGCTGAAGCTTAGGCAATGTCTCATATGGGAATATAGGAACAGTATTAGACATATAATTTTATTTACTGTAAATGTCTTAGAAATCATTGAACAGTTTTAAATAAGTTTGTTTAACTCACAATGTATATAGAAAGGACTCTAGTTACACTTCATGTATTATGAGATGATACAGAGAATAATTTAAGGATGTTTTTGAAGTCTATCTGGAAGTAGTGTCAGTGATAATGAGAGAAAGAGTCATATCAGAGAGCTATGTCGGAAATTGTTGTGTTTGGTAGAAGAATGAGTGTGGTGTGGGCAGGAAGAAAAAGAAAGCCAATGTCTTTTTTTTGAGCAAAGAAAAGATGTTGGTGTTATTTACTCTGATGTGGAATATTTCATGGTAAGTGGATTTAGGAGAATTATAAAGGAATTTATTTTAGCCCCTTGAAGATGCTTGAAAGAACCTCTAACTCACTAGACATTCCTACTTACTGTTCATTGTTTGGTGATTTAATCCATTACTAAGACCATTATTAGCTGTTATATAACAAAACTCACTTTAATATCTGTATTTTTTAAGTTATAAATGGGAGTACTTATTTAATGAAGAGCAAACCTATGATTATATTACATGCTTATTTAGTATATTCAGACAAATTATTTGCCCATATACTTACTACAAACATTTTGTATTGCAATTATAATTTAATCCAATTTAATTGGTGCTGACACACTCTTTGATTAGAATTTAATAGCTCATGAATGTGAATTTCACAGAAAGAAGTCATTTTTCGATTTTGTAAATTTACAAACCCTGAAAGTAAAAACATGTAATAAATTCTAGCTCTTCTACTTTTAATCTTTAGTATTTTAGTGTGTTATGATATACATGCAAGAATTCCTAACCCAGATGATTTTAACTATAATATCCAGTACTATTAAACATATCAATAGTATTTTACAAATATGAATAATCTATGCTTTCAGAAAATTTTCATCAAAGGAGCAAGAAATTCTTCATAACTTCAACACAACATGGCCTTTGGGAACAGAATAAAACACAAATAAGGAAAGGCGGAAAATTATTGACACATGCACTGTTCTTGGTTTGAAATTTAACAATCATGCTAGTTATAGGATACAGCTTTGAAATTCGAGTCAATGAGAGGATGAAAATACTGAGGAAAGTGGTAAATTGAATTCTTGCTACATGAACAAAAACACTGGATCTGAAGGTAAGGTACATTTTATATAATGACCCTCGTCTTCTGACACTATTTATTCAATGCTTTGGTATTTGTTCGTATATTATGTTCCAAAAACATATCAATGATTCTGGTTATTCTTAATTAATGAACATGCATTTCAGCTGATTTAATATTCCACATTATCTTAATATTCTTCTGCATTTTTCAGTATGAAAATATGAATGTATTTTGATTAGAGTAAAATTTTATTTTTTATCTTATGAGAGGAAAATTATTAATCAAGAATGGATATTTGATATTTTCTAAAAGATGTTAATAGAGGTTGAAACCGTATATATAAGATCAACCATTTATACCTTTTCCAAATGAAACTCATTATGAAATGTCAGTACACATGTAGTACATAAATGGGAATGATACATAGGAATAAGCTTATCCCCTATGCATCCAGAATCATCTGTTATACACATGATGAAAGCCAATATTAGGAAGAGAAGATGGTACAGCCACTTTGCAGGAAAATCAGCTTCATTCAAAATGAGAAGATTGAGCTGGGAAGTGATTTGACTAAGTGTAGTTAAGAATAATGTAAATGCCCAAAAATTGCAATCTGACTAAGTGGTATTTCCTCGTTGCAGGAGGTATGTTGTTAGGGGTAGGCTGAGGTTTTCAAAAGACTGAAGCTATTTCAATCTAGTTTTCTCCACCTTCTGCTTATGGTCTGAGATGTAATCTTTCAGCAACCTCTGCCTGTTTATCTTTACTCTGATATCATCCATCACTGACTCTGATATTCTGGATTATAAGCCCAAATAAAGTATTTCTTTTTTAAAGGAAAGAATAATATAAATGAGTTTAATGTTATGAGAAGCAGACCTTGTTTACCTGATATGGTTGCCTTTTCCTTTCTTAGCTTGGGCCATCAAACTTCTGCTATGTTGAATGAGAAATTTCCATATTCTCTCTCACATATTGCAGTTTGTCCCTTGAGGGACCCCTTATACCTGGGGGCTGTATTTTGTTCTTGGAAGTTAGAAAGTTTGGACTTCCTGACTTTGGAGGCAGGGTTAAAAGTAAATGGGAAGTGAGTGATATACATACCACAACTCTTCTATTTTAGTATGTAAATGGGGGTTATTAGAGGATGGGATTACTGAGGTGAGCATAAAGGAAAGGTGCTGCTTTATTTGAAATGTTTTCTTACCTCATTCTGTGCCCTTGTAAAGGACCAGTCTTATCTCTCAGGCCTGGCCATGTTCCTGTCACTCCTCACCTGCCTATCTCTTGCAGCTCTTAATTCTAGTTCCTACTTCTCACTCTAGGTTTCATCTTGACCAGATTTAGTTCATTTTTCAGTGCTCCTGCTCTGAAACGTACACAAGTTCTTTTTCTTTTGTTTTATTTTCAAACTTTCAATGTTTATATTCGTTTGTTTTACCTCTTTTATGGAAGCCTTAGAGGAGAATCATTCATGGATGTCTCTTTTGATTGGAATGAAAAAATAATGAAAAAAATCTTTTTTTTAAATTACAGGACATTTTCATGTCTAAGTTTTTCTCTTACATACACCTGCCATGCTAGTTTATCTCCCTGTCTTGTCCTTAGTCCTTTCCTCCTTGGTACTTGGATACTGCCTCTTAGGACTTACTGCAGAACCATAAATGCTGGCATACATAGGGAGGTGTTGATTCTTCATCACTTTTCTAACTTTTTTCTCCCTTCTCTCTTGATCTGTTTGAATAAATTTGGATCTCTGTACTCAATAGTATATTGCTATAAGTGCTTGGGCCATGAAAATATCTGTTATTGTTGCCTTGTCATAGTTTTACAGCTCAGGTTTTGGCCTAGTTACACTTTGGGATCTAAGTCCAAAGTTTGAGGACTTTAATAAAAACTTGTCAGGAGCTAAAAATACTTTTAAATGATTTCTTAATACATGACGCCTAGAAAACCCTTTCATAAATCATGGATAAAGCAATCTGAGATTCTTGTTTCTGTAAAGTACTTAAAAATATGAAAGGGAGAAAGGCCATGGCTTGCTCACTCTTGTCATTAGATAGGGCGCTCAGATATGAGTTTTCCTGCGATTTCTGGTTAGAACATAAAGATGTCTTTGGTAGTTTGCATTACCAGATTGCTTATATTAATTCCCCTTTTGCTATTGTTTTGGTTTTCTGTCTTCATTGTTTCCAATAGGACCATAGCTCCCCACTTTGTGTAGATAAAGGTGGGTCCAGTACAGCTGTTATTGTTCTGGCACACAAACTACTTTTTGGGAACAAATGTTCACCATTGTATAGTTGACAGTGGTTTGAAATTCTTTCCTTGTCCTCAGTTTCTTGTAACAACATATCCATCTTCTTTAATTAATTGTATTGACCTCCCTGTAATCGTATTATGTATCTGTGTGTATGGAAGAAAGATTTTCTTTAAATATTCTGTGGTTTGTGGGTTTATTCTTCCATAAAGTATTTCCCAACACCACATGACCTCAGGCCATTACTAGGAATTACTGTATGCTGGGAACATTGGGGGAGGATAGTGTGAAATTAATCACTGTCCTTTGTTTCAGAGATTTTATTTTTTAATAAGTAACCAATACTATACAAATAGCTAACTAACTCTTGTGTTCCCCTTCCTGTATGGCTGCTGGTGTAAATAAAATGCATTTTTTCATTGATAAACAATAATAAAATCTCATAAAGGCACAAACATACTTAAAGACAGAAAATATTCACAAGGAAAATCCATTTAAAATGGAGATAAAATATAAACAAAATGAGATCAAAAGACCCATTCAGAAACATGATATTAAAAATGTCATTGTCAAGTTACAAATTTTTAAGATGAGATAATAATAATATATACTTAAGAAGAGATGAAAACCATTAAATGCACTGTGTACCCCAAAAAATGTTCACTCAAAATATAGTATATACCAAAGAATGGAATGGAGCTCTCATTCTTGCTACTATAGAGGCAAAATGGAAGAATTACTATTAGGCTAAACCCAACCTAGATTTCATAGTGCCAAACTATCAAGAAAGCTAGTGTTTCAAAAATACCACATTAAGCAAATATCGATAATAAAAACAAATATAAAAATAAGAAAGTATTGAAGACCAGCACTAGTCATGATAATCTGATAGGGTGCATGGGATTATTTCAGTATTCTGGTATCTATATGGACCTGTTTAGTGACACAGTATATGGTAAGTTTGGAGAAGTTACTTTTAGGTGCAAAGAAAACAGGTATATTCTCTAGTTTTAGGATGAAATGTTATTTAAATATCTGCTAAATCCATTTGGATGATTATTTCTGTTATTTTTAATGTGTCAGTTTAGTTTCAGTTACCACAAGCGGTCAATTGATTAACTTGGGTATTGAAATCTCCTACTATTATCGTGTTGGCGCCAATATACTCTTTGAGGCTTAGTGATTTTCTTTTGGTGAATTTAGGTGCCTAGCATTTGAAACATAGTTGTTCATAATTGATAGTTCATCTTAGTATTATTTTTTTCTTTTACAATTATTTTGTCCTTCCTTATCATTTTTGATATCTTTGGTTGAAAGTCAATTGTATTCAATGTAAGAAAGTCTATTTCCGTTTTATTTCTTGGGACCATTTGCTTGGAATTTCTCTCAGCCTTTTTACCTTGAGATAGTGACTGTCTATATAATTAAGGTATATTTCCTGTATGCAGCAAAATGTTCGGTCCACTTTATTTATTCAATCCCTTATTTTATATATTCTTATTGGAGAATTAAGTCCATTGATGATAAGAGATATTAAATAAAATTTATTGTTCTTTCCTGCTATTTTTATTGTTAGAAATGGAATTACTTTTGTGTGGCTATCATCTTTTGGGTTTGTTGAAAGATTAATTCCCAAATTTTTCCTAGGGTGTAGTTCCTTTCTTGTGTTGGAAGTGTCCATCTACTATCCCATGTAGGGCTAGATTTGTTGAAAGATGTTTGTAAATTTGGCTTTGTCATGGAGTATCTTGGTTTCTGCATTCATGGTAAGTGAAAAATTTACCAGATATCCAAGCCTGGAGATCAGAAATAAATGCAAACACCTACGGTAACTTTATCTTTGACAAATGTTCTAAAACCATTTAATGGAAAAAAGACAGAATTTTCAAAAAATGGTGATGGTTCAATGTGAGGTCAGCATATAGAAAAATCAATTATTTAAACAAACTCACAGGGTGGGGAACAAATTATCACATTGTTAGATGGTGACAAAAAATGAAAACAATCAATACCTCTTCATGTTAAAGATTTGGTACATATTATAAATTCAAGGTCCATACATAAACTTAGTAAAAACAATATTACAAAGAGTACCCAACATCAACATAAATGGAGAGAACCTTGAAGCAATTCAACAAATATCTGGGAATAGAAAAGGTTGCCCAATCTCCACTTACTTCTTTAATATAGCACTAGAAATCTTATTCACAGAAATTAGACAACCAAAGGAGATAAAGGGAATTCAAGAAGTCAAAATATCATGATTTGTATATGATATGATAGTATATTTTAGTGACCCCAAAAATTCAACCAGAGAACTCCTTCAGCCAATAAACAACTTCTGTAAAATGGCTGGATATAAAATTAACTCAAACAAATCATTACGCTTCCTCTACTTCAAGGATAAACAGGTTGAAGAAATTAGGGATATGACAATTTTCACATTAGTCACAAATAATAAAAAATACCTCAGTGTGACTCTAACCAAGCAAGTAAAAGGTCTTTATGACAAGAACTTCAACTCTGTGAAGAAAAAAAAATGAAGAAAATCTCAGATGGAAAGATTTTCCATGCTTATGGATTGGTAGAGTTAATATTGCAAAAATGGCAAACTTGGCAAAAGC
This sequence comes from Rattus norvegicus, assembly GCF_021556685.1. NCBI lineage: Eukaryota > Metazoa > Chordata > Mammalia > Rodentia > Muridae > Rattus > Rattus norvegicus. The sequence goes on from NW_028238930.1 coordinate 76,985, forward strand.
AATCAACATATTCAAGGCAATCGCTATCACAATTTCCAACTCACTGCTTCATAGAGTTAGAAAGAGCAATTTGAAAATTCATTTGAAATAACAAAAAACCCATGACAGAGAAAACTCTCCTCAACAAGAAAAGAACTTCTTTACTTTTTCTTTTTTTCTGCTTGTAAAGTTTATTCACCACAAGGGCACCCCTAAAGGAAGAAGCAGGAGCTGATATCTGATCTGTGTTCTTCTTGAAAGCCTTGCATCGTAACACAGCATAAGGATAGCAAAAGGATGGGAAGGTTTGCTTTTCATTTGTGGAACATTCCGTACATGTAATACAATGTGCTCTGATCAAGTGCACCCACAATCCCCTCCTGCTCCTCCTAGACCTGTCCGCATCTCATCTCCCTTCCAAATTTCTGTAGTCTTTCGCTTAATTTTTTTTGCATATTTCTAACACTGGATCCTTTCATTTCTTTTTTTAATTAACTTGAGTATTTCTTATTTACATTTTTGAGTATTATTCCCTTTCCCGGTTTCCAGGCCAACATACCCCAACCCCTCCACCTCCCTTCTTTATGGGTATTCCCTTCCCATCCTTCCCCCATTGCCGCCCTCCCCCAACAAACATGTTCACTAGGGGTTCAGTCTTAGCAGGACCAAAGACTTCCCCTTACATGAGTGATCTTACTAGCATGTTCAATGCTACTATGAGGTCAGAGTTCAGGGTCAGTCATGCATAGTCTTTAGGTACTGGGTTAGTCACTGGAAGCTCTGGTTGCTTGATATTGTTGTTCATATGGGAGTCCTAGAGCCCCTGCAAGTTCTTCCAGTTATTTCTCTGATTCCTTCAACGGGTTTCCTGTTCTCAGTTAAGTGCTTTGCTGCTGGCATTTGCCTCAGTATTTGCCATATTCTGGCTGTGTCTCTCAGCAGATATCTGCAACTGACTCTTTGTCTACTGATCTTCTTTGCTTCATCCATCTTGTCTAATTCTAGTGCTTCACCTGCTATGGACTTCTTGCTTGACTGAGCTCCTGAATGGATGTTCCTTCTGTCTCTGTTTTAATCTTAGCCTCTCTATTCCGTGCCAAGGGTATTCTTATTCCCCTTTTAAAGAAAATTGAAGCATTTACATTTTGATCATCCATCTTGAATTTCATGTGTTCTAGGCATTTAGGGTAATTCAAGCATTTGGGTTAATAGCAACATATTAATGAGTGCATACCATATGTGTTTTCTGGGATTGGGATACATCACTCAGGTTGATATTTTCCAGTTCCATCAATTTGCCTATGAATTTCATAAAGGCATTGTTTTTGACTAATGAGTAACATTCCATTGTGTAGATGTACCACATTTTATGTATCCATTCCTCTGTTGAAGGGCATCTGGGTTCTTTCCAGCTTCTGGCTATTATAAATAAGGCTGCTATAAACATACTGGAGCACGTGTCTTTTTATATGCTGGGGCATCTTTTGGGTATATACCCCACAAGAGAGGTATAGCTGGATCACTCAGGCAGTTCAATGTCCAATTTTCTGAGGAACCTCCAAACTGATTTCGAGAATGGTTGTACATTCCCACCAACAATGGAGGAGTGATCCTCTTTCTCCACATCCTCGCCAGCATTTGCTGTCACCTGGAGTTTTGGTCTTAGCCATTCTCACTGGTGTGAAGTGAAATCTCAGGGTTGGTTTGATTAGCATTTCCCTTATGACTAAAGATGTTGAACATTTCCTTAGGTGCACAAAGAAAGCCAGTCGGCTGGCATTCCTCAGCTGAAAGCAGAGATTCTTTGTTTCTGACTCTGGGCTATTTTTAATAGGGTTATTTGTCTCCCTGCGGTCTAACTTCTTGAGTTATTAGTACATTTTGGATATAAGGCCTCTATCTGTTGCATGATTGGTAAAGATCTTTTCCTTCTTTGGGAATCACTATCCCTTACCTCAAACTGTATAACAGAAAAATAATGATAAAAATTTAATGGTTATGGTACAGAGACAGATACCACCCACATCAATGGAATAGAATTGAAGACCCAGAAATGAAGGCACATCCCAGGCACTTGATATTTGACAAAGGAGCCAAAACCATCCAATGGAATAAACATAGCATTTTCAACAAATAATGCTGGTTTGACTGGAAATTAGCATGCAGAAGAAGGGAAATCAATCAATTCTTATCACCGCATACAAAGCTCAAGTCAAAGTGGATCAAGGGTCTCCACATAAAATCATATAACCTAACACTAATAGAAGAAAAAATGTGAAAGAATCTTGGACACTTGGGCACTGGGGAAATTTCCTGAATATAAAACCAATGGCTTATGCTCTAAGATCAAGATTTGACAAATGGAACTTCATAAAATTGTAAAGCTTTTGTAAGGAAAAAGGCACTGTCATTAGGAAAAGGAGCAACCAATCGATTAAGAAAAGATCTTTACCAATCCTACATATGATAGAGGGCTAAATTCAATCTAAACAAAAACTCAAGGAATTATGTTACAGGGAATCAAATAGTCCTTTCAAAATGGTGTATAGAGCTAAACAATGAATTCTTAACTAAGGTGTATCAACATCCTTACCCATCGGGTAAATGTAAACCAAAAAAAAAAAAAAAAAAAAAACCTGAGGTTCCACAGCACACCAATCAGAATGGCTAAGATAAAAACAAATTCAGATGACAAATGATAATTAAAAGGAGGTAGAGAAAGAGGAACACTCCTCCAATGTTGGTGGGATTGCAAGCTGGTATAACCACTCTGGAAATCAGTCTGGAATTTCTAACACAATTGGTAATACATGAGGATCCTGCAATACCACTTCTTGGTTATTTACCCAAAAGATGCTCAACATGTAACAAGGACACATGATGCTATATGTGTATAACAACAATATATATATATATATATACATATATATATATAATTATATGTGCATACATACATATATATTGTATTATAAACACACACACACACACACACAAACATATTCATAAGAAAGAATCCACAGGTCATATGAAGCCCAAGCATAAAGAAGACCAAAATGTGGATGCTACATTGTTTCTAAGAAAAAGGAACTAAATATTCATGGGAGGAAATACAATGATAAAGAGTCAAGCAGGGACTGAAGAAGGGTTAACCAGAGACTGCCCCATGTGGGGATCCATCCATAATGCTAGCCACCCAATCCAGACTTTATTGCTGATGCCAACAAATCCTTACTGATACAAATCAGATATGGATGTCTCATGAGAGGCTCTGACAGATCCCTACTGATATAAATGAGGATGGTTGCAGCTAACCCATTGGATTAAACAAGGGGTTTCAATGGAAGTTTTAGAGAAAATACTTAATGATCTGAAGGGATTTGCAAAACCCCAGGAAAAACAACACCACCAACCAACAAGATCCCACTATAAATTCGGGGGATTAAACAACCCACTAGTGAGTACAGATTGAGGAACCCACGATACCAGCCACATGTGTGGCAGAGAAATTCACTGTCGAGCATGATTGGAAGGAAAAGCCTTTAATACTGTGAAGACTTATATCCCCAGTGTAGGGTAATGCCAGAGGATTGAGGTTGAGGTGGGTGGGTAGACTAGGAACATCCTCAAAGAAGCTGAAGTGGGGGTTTATGGGAAAGGTAGGAAAGGATATACCACTTGAACTGAAAATACATAAAATATTCAGGAAAAATTATTAAATAAAAATGACACTATGTCTCATTAAATTAATAGTAAAATATCATTTACCATTTCTGATATTGGCTCAAATATTAGAGTTTTAACGTAATTTCTTTGGTCTCTTTTGCTGTCTATAGGCAATATGTCCCTTTTTTCTATGCCTTATTTTAAAAGAACTGTATTTTACAATTTTAAATAAATAAGAATGGAAAAAATAAAACATATTTATGGAATTCAAAGATAATAACAATTTTACCTATATTTACTAAGCAGTTCAATATAATGAGGGCATTTTGATGGATAATATCAAAATATATTTATAAGATAATTTTATCATCAAACCTTTTGTTAATAGCGTCAGTCAGGAAATGGTTCTAATATTTATGCATTATGGTAGCTGATTATGGAAGAAACTAAATGTTCTTAGATTTTGTAATAATGCATATAAATAATTAATTCTTAATGTTTGTGACAGAAGGAAGTTATCAATGAATATATATATATATATATATATACACGTTTCTAATATAAGTGAATAAATCAAATATATAATTATGAACTAAAGGTGAGTAAAAGTAAGATCTATCATTGATTCTACCTACAGTTGGAGTTAAGACATGATTCATGGATCCATGTATTTCTTTCTAGACATCCAATGAGATAAAGTTAATTGCCAGGAAAAAAGATAAAAAGTGTGAATTATTTTCTTGATCTAAGTCTTACTGTACCAAAGTGCTTTTGAAAAATACTCAGAAAATATTTTCAAGGTTATATATACATCATATACAAAAATTAACTGTGTCCATAAATTATCAATATCACTCAAGCTACTTTCTCTGGTCTTATTATATTTGAATTATCAAATGAACATGTATATGTATGTATGTATACTCAAACAGGCACACTCACACACACACACACACACACACACACACACACACACACAAAATACTTCTAAAAATTTAAAACAAAATTAGTAAATAATAGTCTTTCAGAGAAAATAATGAAAAAGGATGAACTAAATTCCAGTACTCCCAAAAGTGTACATTCTAGCATATAAAACTTTGCCTTATAAGTTTTAGAAAAATACATATGTGGCCAATATATGTAATCAGATCCCATTTGGACTTATTACTCAGAGTTAAAGTAGATAATAAAATGGAGTGGGAAAAATATTAAATAACAAGATTTAGCTATACTTTTTCAATTATACAAAAAAATCTGAGAAACAGTTAAATGACACAGCACAAAAATTGCTTTCTATTAAGCATTGATATCTACGTTTAGTCTTCATAGTCTAAATAATAGAGAGAACTAAATCTCACAAGTTGTTTCCTGGCTTAAATACAATTTTCTTTGCTTGTGAATGTACACAGAACCAATTAATATAATAAAAATGGATAGATGTTGTGTTACAAAAAGTAAAAGACCTTTTGTTTATTTATTCGGTATGAATTTATTTTTGTAGAATGTCTTCCCATGTTTCTGTTGGATATTTTATAAATCCTTACTTTGGTGCGGTTGGTGCTTAAGTTTAACTGAACATATTCTTCTGTCAAAATAGTAGAGATGGATTCTTGGGGCAGAGATTACCTTTGTGTTAAACCTGATTAAAATGAATGGTGGTCACAGTGTGCACAACCAAATAGAAGGTAATAAACTGTGGCCCGGGTACCCATCTTTTTATGAGATTTCACTTTGTAGTGTTGGAAAAATTGTTCTGTGATATCATGAGATTGTGCAGTAAACAGTCCTTTTCTTTATTCCTGTAATGAAAGCAAACATTTATTGTTTTCAGTTCCTTCAGAGAGCTTGCTAGGAGACTAGATCAAGGAGGAACTTGGGAAGAGGGACTTAGATATACAAAATATATTTTTGGTATTAGATTTCTTCTAGGTACTTTAGGAACTAACTTCATAAGATTTGGAATATAATCAGAAAAGAGCTTGTTAAAGATGTAGAAAAGCACGTGGTGTGGTTGCACAGGCCTTTAATCTTAGTACTAGGGAGCAGAAGCAGGCAGAACTCTAAGTTCAAGGCCAGCTTGGTCTACAGAGAAGAAAAGAGAGAAAGGTGAGAGAGAGAGAGAGAGAGAGAGAGAGAGAGAGAGAGAGAGAGAGAGAGAGAGTTTTCTGGTACTGCCAGGGATATAAAGAAACACTGTCAAAAAAATGTTCAAGAATAAGTTCCGTATACAAAGAAAAAATTCTCATTTTATTTTAGTAAGATGTTAATAATTTTTCTTCATTCTAATGAAATGACTTAGCTACTCCCATAATCTGAAGGCACCGAAAATGTAAGAAAAGGTGCTTTACATCACTATTCCCCTTAAACTATAAGTTGAATTTTTATTAAATAAACCTATGTAAATACACTTGAGAAGCATGTAAATTACTTCTAAAGGGCTTTTACATTGTGAATTAAGAATGGTGAATTTCAGAGCCAATCTTGAAAGGTCATCACTAAGGTGTAGAAGCATAAGCATACAAAATCAAATATAAAATTTTGCACAATAAAGAATGAGAACCTTTAATTGGTTTTCCTCTAATGTAAACACTTTCTTTTTGTTGAGTGAAGATTTTATGATTTGAACTAATTTTATGAGAAATACCACCTGCTTTCAGAAGATAAGAAACAGAGAAAGATGAGGAAAAACATATGCTAAGGAACAATGAACTGGGATAGAGTATTCTAGGTAATATATAGATCAATAAATTTGACACGTCTGTTACTGGTAAGGTAGGGGACTTCATTACGCATATTTATGTACTTAAAAATGTTTTCTTTTCTTCTTAAGTTTGTATGGTTGCTCTGAAAACACTGGGTTTTGTGTTAAGTTCTTTGCATATTTAATGATAGTTTTGAAATATTATGTTATAATCAAAAGCCGTGCTTTGTACAAACTTTTAAGCAACAAAGAAATTGTCCGCTTGAGTTTTATGAAGAAAGTTAGTATGTTAAACATGAATAAATTTTTCTGATATATGCCTTCTCTTCATATACCATGCTTATTGATGAATCCTTAGCACATAGGAATGAATAGTAACCATCTTAATATAGTTTCAGGATTTTATAGTATATTGTTTGACACGTGCATTTCTATTAAAATGCTATCACTTTCTAATTCTCTTAATTTAACTGAAGAGGTTTTCCATAACTTCTAGTCCGTTTTCAATTAATTTAACAGGTCTTTAGTGTTATTATTGAATTTTATGACAGTATCTTCTTAATGTTCTTTATTTTTAAGGTAAATAGGTAAATATATATATATATATAACAAAAATATTTTATAAAAAATTAAATTATTAGTGGAAAATCACTTAGTGATGGACAATTTTATAAACATTCTCTAAAGTATGAATATTCTACAATTTTAATTAGTATTAAAACATTATATATACCACAACCTTTATTAACCTTAGCATACACTGATCTAGTTAACATAACCACAAATTTTTATCTGTAAAATTTTTCTTAGTTTGTCAGTAATTAATCTTGACTTCTCTATCTGAAGCTTTCTCATCATTATTCACAAAATCTATTGTTGTTTTATTGAGAATAGTAAGGAATGTTCATTGATATGTAGATACATAAGAATATGACAATATACGAAATGGTATTTCATTAAGCCCTAGGAAAACTAAACTATCATGGTTTCAGGAAAATAAACGTAACTAGAAAATATACCGAGTAAGGTAGCAAAGACTCAGAAAGGCAAATACCATGTGTTCTTCCTCATATAGATCATAGAATCTCCTTCTAATATACTTGTATTTATGTGAAGCTGTGGATGGTTTGAGTTTATTTAACTGATATAGGTCGCAGACATTAGAAAGTTGGGTTTTAAACAGTGTGCCATGGAAGATATTGAACATGTGGGATATGGATGTAGATGTAAGAATAATGAAGTGAGACTAGTATAAGTGGTGAGGGACATAGGACAGGAAGGAATAAAGAACTTAAAAAGCGAGGATGAGTTGAATGTCAACAAGAATAAAATAAGACAACCTGTTACTTTATAGGTTAGGTTAAAATAAATATTAAAATTTAAATCTAATACCATTATGTTTAATGCTATATACATCATGTTTGAGGAAAAGTGCCAGCAAGTGATATCAAAATGGAAATAATATATTTATCTTATTTGATCTTAGTCAAATTATCCATAATTATTTGGTAAAAACATCATTTGTCTGCCAAATTTATTGTACCATAAAAAATTGCCTGTGATATAATCAAACTTTATGATAGTAGACAATTTTATTATTAGGTCAACTTTTAAAATCTGTGATTTGATCTATGTTTTAAGTTTTTACTTAAATTTGTTCCTCCAGACATTCACACATATTAAATTATCATTTTCAAAGTTGAATACTAATATAAAAATATGATCCAGCAGGGTTTTTGAAATTGCTCAATTATAAGTAATATTATCCGTAAACTACAGGACATTTCTCCTAAGCTCATAGATACAAAGAAGATACACAAGAAGAATGCCCCAAGTGCATATGATTGAGTCTCATGTAGAATGGGCATAAAATTGTCTAGGAGGCCGATTGAGGAAGGAACTAGATGGGAGATGGAAGGAAGAGGAGAATGGATCCTGTGTGGGAAGGAGAGGAGATATGACCCGATAGTCAGGAGAAGGAAAGGATATCTTGAACTTTTAGAGATGAGGAGGTAGGGAAATCTCCAGGAAGAGAAAGAGTCCGGGATAATGAAGGTACCCACGAATCAATGGGGTTTACCGAAGCTGTGACTTACATTGGTGATATGGAACATTAAGAGGCCAACTCCTGTAGCCCGGAAGGACACCAGTGGAGGGATAAAGACACAAATACAACTACAAAACTTTCTAGGCAAATTTTTCAAGCCTAAAAGAAATTTAGAACCGTATTCTAGGGTCTATGTTCTCCTTTGCTTTATTGATAGCTGGTAATTTTTGTATAAAATAAGGATTTGGGACATTATCATTAGAAAATCGTATACAATATTTATATTGTTATATTCATGCTTTAGCTGGGCCCACTTTATTTGCCAATATCATTACAAAAATATAAAATTATAATTAATAATTTTTATAATTATAATTTATAATTATAATTATAAAATTAGAAAACAAGAATTTTTAGTACACATTCAATGAATATATATAAAGTCCTCTTTCAAAAGAATATGTACAATAAGAAAATGTAATACAATATTCATTCAGTTTAACGTCTGGAGGAAAATATTGGACTTTAGGAAACAGAGAAAACCTAGGAACTTGAATTGTATGTCACAGGAATGGACGTGGAAGTGAAATTATTATCCAGAATATTCTCCTCCACACCATGTTCCTAGATCACTTTTACCCATGCCAAGCCCCTGACCAACATTCTCTATTCCGAACATGTAAGTACTAATGAAGCAAAGAGAAGTCTCTAGCTTTAAAGATATATAATATGTAAAGGTTTCAGTATGTCACAGGAGACACTCTTGGAAAGGGCACCCTCAAATCTGGTCCATGGGAAAGTTCAGTGAGTCTTGGGTACGTATTGAGTGGGATTGCAGAGTAGTAGCCTTTATCTGAGCCTTCCACACATGGGAATCAGGTGCTGCGATCTTCTTAGAATCATCTGGACTTCCCTGCTTGATATGGTTCCTGGAAGTCAGAGCGTTTATGTAATCAATTTCTTCAATACAAGAAGCCAGTTGTTGGGAAGGGCACATTTGTTCTTCTCAGAGCTCGTGGCTTTTACTCTTTTTACTCTGAAGAAAAAGGTTCAAAGAAACAAAGGAAAGAAAAGTATACTCAGCAGTGTAAACACCTCCATGCTTTGGATTCCTATTGTGTAATTTGTTCATAACACTGATATCTGGAGGAGAAGAGCTTCTAGTTGAGACTTCATCATCTCAGTCTTTCCACTAGTATTACTCTGCCACTTCACATTTACGAGTCAATATGTGTGATTACTTGACAGCTTTTACTTTCTTTTTTATCTTTCTTTTTTATTTTTAGCAAATTTTATTGTTTTTAACGGGATGTTTCTATATTTAAATTTCAAATATTATTTCCTTTCTGAGTTTCCTGAGCATAAGATCCCTACACATTCCCATTTCCTTTTTCTCTAACCAGCCTTTCTCCCGCATGACATTCCCTTGAACTGAAAGATATACAAGGGAGGACAAGGGCTTCTCTTTCCAATGTTGATCAAAATTACATCCATTTGCCATATATGAATTTGGAGCCATTCCTCAGTCCATGTACTTTCTTTGTGTATTCGTACAGTAAGAGAAAGCCCTGGTTCATTGGCAGTGTTGTTCTTATGGGGTTGAAAGTACCTTAAGCTCTTCTAATCCTTTTTTTTTAAGTTTACCAAGAGCAGGTCCGTTTTTAGTTCACTGGTTTTTTACTAGCATTCACTTCTGTATTTGACATGCTGTATCATTGTCTCTCAGGAAAAATCTTTTTTTCCGATTCCTGGCAGAATGCAATTCTTACCTTCACCTATCTTATCTAGTTAGGTTGGCTGGTATATATATATATATATATATATATATATATATATATATATATATATATATATATATATATATGCTATGTTTGGTGGCTCCTACACCTATGTGGTTATGAGGAAAGTTAACATGGGTTCTGCCCAACTATGTCAAGAATCTAGAATTCACAAATGACAGTTTCAAATAGTCCTCTTGTGTTTACCTATTGAAGTAGATAATTTACTGTTCCTCAAGCCATGTTTCTCCCTTCACATCATCCAATATCTTAGGATTGGCCTGAAGAAAGAATCATGGTGAAACACATCTAAACCCTCAAGTCTGCCCATGGGAAAACTGGAAGCTATGTAGTCTAGTACTGATATCAAATGGGAGTAGAGAACTGAATTCAACAGTGAAAAATGTCCTTTGCTTTCCTGATGTCTGGAAATTTTTGATAAAATAAGGATTTGGGAGTTTATCATTTGTAGTAGGTTCACAGTATTTACACTTTTATAATCACTCTATAGCTGGAGTCACTTGTGACCAAATTCATTGAAGAAAATGGAATTGGCCAACAAAATTTTTGAGTACACATTGAAGAATATTTACAAAGTCCCTTATCAAACAATATACAGTAAGAAATTGAAATACAATATTCATTCTATTCAAGGTCTGTAGGTAAATGCTGACCTTTGAGAAACGGAGAAACCCTCAAATATTGAACTGTATGTCACAAGAATGAACCTATGATATATAGAATAAAATATTATCTAGAAGAATCTCCTACACTCCATTTTCCTAAATCTTTTATGCCATGCCCCTTAATAACTTTCTGCATTCAGAACATGTAACCACTAGTGAAGCAGAGAAAGTCTCTCCTTTAGATAGATGGAGTACATAAAGGTTTCCTCCGTGTCAAAGGAGACACACCAGGAAAGGGCACCCTCGAATCTTGTCAATGTAAAGAAAGATGTTCAGGATGTAGGACATGGCATTACTCAGTGACATGACCATTAGAGCCCTCCCTGAAAACTCTCTTGTAACCTGGAGAGCCCTGGCTTATTCTGTGATGTCATAACTGTTGTCATGATTGCAACTGTCTCTCAGATATCCTTCAATACCTCTGGGATACTAATTGACTCTAATTCAGAAAATTGGAGAGTGATAACAAAGTGGATGATGAGATAGGATGGAGGAAGGAAGCTGGCCTTCTGTCTTGGTATAAAAAACAAGGAAGAAATATGTGGTCCTTTGGAAAGCTCAGTGAGTCCTTGGTAGGAATTGAGTGGGGTCTCTGAAGAGATAGCCTTGATGTGAGCCTTCCACATAAGGGAAATAGGAGTTGGGAACTGTCAGAAGCTTCTGGACTTCCCTGTTCTTATGGTTGCTGGATGTCAGAGGGTTTATATCATTTATTTCTTTATTCCAAAACCAAGTGTTATGAAGGACACAGTTGATTTCCTGAGAGCTCATGACTGTACTGTTTTTGTCAAGAAAGAAAAGGTCCTAAGGAAGAAGGGAAAAACAAGTATTGTGTCCCCTAACTCCAAGTTAAACTCCTCAATGCTTTGGTAACCTATAGGGCACTTTGTGTCTGACACTGATATCTGGGAGAAGAGAACTGCTTCTAGTTGAGACTTCATCATCTCAGTCTTTATACTAGTATTAACCTGACTACCACTTCAGATTTCTGAGTCAATATGTGAGATTGCTTGGCAGCTTTCTTTTCTTTTATATCATTCATTTTTTTATATTTTAGCAATTTTTCTTCTTTAAGTAGATGTTTCTACATATACCTTTAAAATATTTCCTTTCTCCATTTCCATAAGATCCCTACCAATTCCATTACCTTCTTCTCTAACCAGCCTTTCTGCCGCATGAAATTCCCTTGAACTGGGAGACAAACTGTGGAGGACAAGGCCTCTCTTCCAATGTTGCCCAAAGGCCATCTCAGCCACATGTGCATTTGGAGCCATAGGTCAGTCCATGTACTTTTTTGTATGTTGGGCTAGTACGAGAAAGCTCTGGTCATTGGTATTGTTGTTAGTATGGGTTTGAAAACACCCTCAGCCCCTCTATCTTTATTCAAAATTTACCAAAAGAAGGTCCATATTCAGTTCACTGGCTTACTACAAGCATTAACTTATCTATTTGACATGCTATATCTGTGTCTTTCAAGAAATATTTATATCTGGTTCTTGGAAGAATGCACTTCTTACTTTCGTCAATCATATCTAGTTTTTTTGACTGATGTGTGTGTATATATATATATATATATATATATATATATATATATATATATATATATATTTGATGGCTCCCAACACCTAAGTGTTTAAGTGAATATTCACATGATTCCTACTTCTCCAAGAGGCAACAGAATTCACAAATGACCATTTTCAAAATGCTCTTCTATTTTGCAAACCTATTTAAGTAAATGTTTAACTGTTCCTCAAGCCATTCTTCTCCCTGCCCATCATCTGGTATCTTATGTTTGCCTTAAGATAGAATCATGTTAAAACATCCTAAAACCTCAAGTCTGGCCATAGGAATTCTGGAAGCTCAATAGTGTAGTACTGATATCAAATGGGACAAGAAACCAAATTCATTAGTCCATGTTGTCCTTTGCTTTCCTGATGTCTGGTAATTTTTTATAAAATAAGGATTTGGGAATTCATCATTTGAAATAGGTACACCATATTTGCAATGTTATACTCACTCATTACCTGGGTCCCCTTTGTGACCAAAATCATTGCAGAGAATGGAATTTGAAAACAATATTTTTGAGTACACATGGAGAGATATTTACAAAGTCCCTTATCATGCCCAGCCTCGACTAACAAGGAAGACATGACCAATGAAGATCTTCTTCAAACAGTTTTACTCAGGAACCTTGATACAATTTTCAGACACTAGGGAACCCCCGGAGCACACTTAAATAGCTAGTGCTGGCCAATCCCAGCAAGCAACGTGGGCCATGCCGGTAGGCTGTCACTATGCAGAAGCTAGCAGACCAGGCAGGGATAGACAAATAAGAACCTGCTTACTACAAGTAGAGCGCACCATTGGGAGGGTGGAAGGTGGAAACCAGTGCCATGTTTGAGAGGCGGACCAAACACCGCTGCCCTGGATTTCCCCCTTTTATTTAATTAACCAAGCAGGCAAAAGAACCACTGAGCATGGTGACCCCCCCAACCACGTGTCTTAGGATCTACTCTTCATTAAACCAGTCTTAGGACAACTCATCTTCCACAAGTTTCCATGCCATAGATAGAAGGTAGGTTGCCCATCACTGTGCACAGTCACTCACACATACTCGGGGGCGTGAGGTACTACAAGGTCTTCTGAATGACCCTTAAGACAGGCCAGGGGACTGTCACCATTCAATGGCTGCAAACTGTGTGCCACCTCTGAACAAACCTCATTCTAAAATAGAAACCACAGGCACACTAGGGAGACCAGCAGCAAGAGTCCAGCTAGGGTTTCCATACCCACCCATACCCTCAGATGATTCATAGCATTAACAATCCAAGATGACAATCTTGTAGCCAGTCACGCATCTGCACGTGTGGAGTTCATCTTCAGGATGGCTACATGTAGCTGATCCAAATGGGAGTGAATTCTCCTGCCCAATTGCATGAGATAACGTGACAACTGTTTAACCAAATTAGAGGAGTGGGCTTAAAAGTCATGACGTATCGGCTTGAGTCTTGGGAACACCAGTAGTATCCCCCACCAGGGCTCTGTTTGAACCAGCATTTGGGTCACACCGAGGAGTGTCAGCAACAGCAGGATCATCATTCTTGTAGCACCTCCTGGTCAATCTTGGACCTACAAAGGATCTTGCAGATCCGGAGGAAACACACAAACAGACCCTCTTGCCCATGCCAACATGGGATCTGGTCCATGCTATAAGCCAGTGATCACATCTTTCCCTTTCACATAACTTTCAATGTGCCCGCCCGACATGATGTCGGTCAGCAGCAGAAGAAGGCCATCATCATTCAAAATTAAAAAAAAAAATTAAGAATAAAAGGGGCTAAGGATATCTGTTCCTTGTGGCTTCTACCATGGCCTATTCCCCTTTTTGTTTAATTATGCATTCCTTCAAGGTACGATGTGCTTGCTCAACAACACATTGATGTTGGGGATTATAAGGCAGGTCATGGCACATTCATCTGTTTATAAAAGGATTTGAAAGATTTGGCAGTTTATGCTGGGCCACGATCAGTTTTTAAGTGTTGAGGGTTTCCCCAAACATTGGCTTAGAGGCAGTGTCCAACAACATTGGGTCCATTTTCTCCACTCGTAGGGGTAGCATGAATGACACCTCAACAAGTATCCACAGAAACATGAATGTATTTTAGGCTCCCAAATCCAGATATGTGAGTTACATCCATTTGCCAAAACTTTAGGGGCAAAAGCCCTCTAGGATTAACCCCTACACTAAGGGGATGGTGAAAAGTGATACACTGTTGACATCCTAAAACTATCTGTCAAGCATCTGCTCAAGACAAGTGAAACTTCTGCTCTAAGGTCTTAGTAAGCACATTAAATTGTTTATGAAACTGTTGGGCTTCATCCAATGATGAGCTTAGGAATATGAACTCCATTCGGGTACATCTATCCACAAGATCATTTCACTCACTGAGAGGAGCAGGCAAACCTTTATGTGCTCTAATATTTTGGACAAAAAACTTGTGACCTCTTTCTCAGATCAATTCCTGAAGTTCCCTCAGCAGCTGGCATACCGTGCTGCTAATTTTAATAGGGCTAACCACTTCTAATATCTTAACTGCATTAACATATATGACGAATCAGAGAGCAAATTAATACACTTCCTGCTGCAATCTTGAATTCAATTATTTGTGGAGAGCCGGGTTGATATTGGCACAAAGTGTCTCTTGATGGTTAATCACATAGGCTCCACAGCCATTTTTGGATCCATCTGTAAAAATGTTTGGCGCC
This sequence comes from Rattus norvegicus, assembly GCF_021556685.1. Taxonomy (NCBI): domain Eukaryota; kingdom Metazoa; phylum Chordata; class Mammalia; order Rodentia; family Muridae; genus Rattus; species Rattus norvegicus. The sequence goes on from NW_028238930.1 coordinate 92,105, forward strand.
CCCTATATAGGAACACTGAAAGATCACGGGATGTTCTTTAAAGAAGGATAGCAAAGAGTGTTTTGGATAATGATTATCTATCCCTCCATGGAATCCACAGCATGATATAGCCCAATCATCCACAGTGCCACACAAGATCTTCACATCTGCTGACCTGTATAGGGCACAATGATTGAGGTTGGGGAAACAACAAGTATTGTACGCACTGTTGGATCGCATTCAGGAGCTAATCATGCAACTGCTGTATGGTAATACTCTACTGATCTAGCTGGAGAAGCCTTGGGATAAACCCAAAGCAGAGGACCATCTTGCCACAACAATACTGTGCTGCCTGTGGGTGGCTAGAATGCATAACACCCTCCTTCCATCGACTGTAAAATTGTGCCTTGTAATCCTTTTTCAACCTTCTCTAAAGCTTCCTTTGCTTCATCAGTCAATTGTCTTGGAGATTACAAGGCCGAATCCACAACTAAAGTATTATACAATGGTTTTAATTCATTATTTGGTAATTTTAAATGACATCTGACCCAATTAATATCTCCGAGTAATTTTTCAAAATCATTAAGAGTCTTAAGATTATCTTTCCTCAATTCAACCTTCTGGGGGATAAAGGTATAAGGACTTAGTTTTGTTCTTAAATAATTTACAAAATTTCCCTTTTGTACCTTTTCTGGGGCAGTAATCAAATCCCCTACCTTCTAGCAATTTAACTAAATTTCCATATACTAAATCTAAAATCTCTTCATACTTTGCACTTAAAAGTATATCATCTGTAAAATTGGGTGCAGGAAACTTCTGTCTTATTGGGGCAATGGCATTGCCCACAAGAAATTGACACACAGAAGGGCTATTGGCCATACCCTGTGGTAAAACTACCCATTGTAGTCGTTGATCAAGTTCTTCATGATTGCATGATGGAACAGTAAAAGCAAATCTTTCACTATCCCTTGGAAAAGAGGTATGGAGAAAAAGCAATCTTTTATATCAATCACTACAACAGGCCAACAGTCTGGCAGAGAGGATAAAAGAGGAAGCCCGAGTTGCACTGGGGCCCATGATTTGCATCTGTTCATTAATAACTCGTAAATCATGCAACAGTCTCCATTTCCCCTGACTTCTTTTAAACACAAAGTGGGGTATTCCAAGATAATACTGATGGTTTTATAAGCTTGGCACCCAGCTTTAGTTGTAGCAAACTTCTCAGAAGAAAGCAGCCACTGAGGACCTGAACCGCTCCTCTGTTTTCCAGGTAATGGGAACCCTTCTTCAGTGGCCCCATGGAAAAACCCAGGACCTGATTCCTTTCTCTCTGTTGGGCAGTTATAGGGTTAGTCATACCCTGCAGGTGTTTCCTATTCCAATACCAGGAAAATAGCCAATATGTTTCATAATCTTTAGTGAAGTTTCAGAATACTCAGTGGTCAATTTGAAACCCATATCTTTCAGCAAATATCTCCCCCAAAGGGAAATGGGCAAATCCAACCCATAGGGTTGCATAACTCCTGAATGCCCTTCCTGATCTCTCCAACTCAGTTGTCTTGCCCTCATATCAGGAGCTTTTGTCTAATGGAGACCTTGTAATGAGATGAGGCCTGTACTGGTCTTCCAGAGGGCCAATCTTTCTTAGCTATTATACTTCTATCGGCCCCTTTATCCAACACTCCTAGGATCACCCTTTACCTTATAAACTATGCCATTAGTTTTAAACCCAAGGCTAAAAATGTAAGGTCGGGGACTGTGGAACGGAAACCATTCTCTCCTCTCCCTCTAGAGTGGGCTACAAATCTTTCATGAAGTCTAGGCAAAAGGAATATTTGGGGTATTCTGTCCACAGGGGAAATGGTAGCAATACCTTTCAGTGATTCTACCATCTTGACTACCCCAGTATAATCTGGGTAAATAACTCCTGGATGGACATGTAGTCCTTTTAAATATGTAGATGATCTCCCTATAAGTAACCCTACTGGCCCAGGTTCAAGGGGTCCTTTAAAATCAGATTCTATCAACTAGACCCCCATTCAAGGTGTTAGTACAGGTCTGCTGGTGGAGCAGAGGTCCAGTCCTGTGGAGCACTTAGTGGCTCACCTTGTCCTCTTGGATGGCGAAGGGACAGCCATATCTCGTGACTCTGTTATACGTCCTGACTCTCCACTGGCCCACATATTTGTAGGTCCTGGTGTCCTGGAACCGGCTGTCCATTTTTGGACCTGCTACACCAAACCCGAGCTAAAGGGCTGCCCATTGATGTCTTTTACCGAGTGGCACTCATGAGCCCAATGGTTCCCCTTTTTGGACTTGTGGCACAGACCTTGTTGCCTTGGGCGTTGGCCAATTCCTGTACTGAATAGACTTCTCCTTTCTCAACATTGCATTTAGGTGCACCTGTTGATCACACTTAACACACACTCCTGAACTTCCTCCTTTTCTCTGCGTCTTCTGCATAACAGCATCCACAAGTCCAGCATTAGACAAAGGTCCCCCTATTCCTCTACATACCTTCATCCAAGCTTCAAGTCCCTTATTCTTGTAAGGAATGATAGCAGCTCGACATTCCTTTGTGCACTGTTCATAGGCCAACTGTTTAATCAACGCCATAGCCATATCGGGGTCGCCAAAGACTCTCCCCGCTGCTTCCACTAATCAGGCTACAAAGTCAGATTATGGCTCCATAGGTCGTTGAAGGATCTTGATAGGTTTCCCTCACTTCTCCCTTATTAGGTAAGGATTTCCATGCCTTTGTTGCAACTTCTTAATCTGCTGGTAAACCTGTCCTGGATACCCTGTCTGAGTATTGGCAAAGTGTCCCTGACCCAGCAGCATATCTCTATCCCAGACAGACTGGCTGCCCCTCGCCCTGCTGCCAAGTTAGAGTCAGTGTGTTCATTGGGAAACTCAATAAGACAAGTTCTCCAATACAAATACTGTCGCAGTCTAAGACAGGCCCTAGTAAGTTTAATCCAATCACTAGGAGTCATGCAAAATCTGTGTCAGACTTCAACCTAAGCTATGGTAAATGAGGCCATAATGCCATAAGTGTTACTGATTCCTTCAGGGACTTGATCACCTTAAAGTATAAAGGCTCATGATACCTTTGTTGATTAGCATCCACATAAACAGGATAGGCCAGATTCACTTCTGTGCGGACTGGCTCCCACACTTCTGGGCAGAATGGACTACCTGTTTGTTGCGTGCCCAATGTCTCGCAAGAAGAAGCCGTGGCAACAGGATTCCTCTGCGAACAAGCCTTTATTGTACAGCTCTCTTGAACAGGGACAGGGAGACCTCAAGCAGCAAGAGTGCTCACCTTATATAGACAGCAGCAGAGGCTATGCTAATTGTCCTTCAGGGATTGGTGGAGCATGAATTACCTCATTAGCATTGTGCTGCTCCCTCATTAGCATATTACTAGCCAATTGATGCCGGTGAAAACCCTGCACATGTACAGTGCCGTTGTTAACCACAGGAGGACCCCCTGCACCTGAAACTTTATTTTCTCCCTCTACAACTTTGCAGGGAGGAGGAGCTGAGTGTACCCTCCTAGGAGTTCCTCCACCATTTTAGACTTTTTCCTTTTCTTCTTCTTAATCTGTTTCGTCTGTTTCTTCCTCTATAATTGTCTTTTCTGAGTCTGTCTCCTTTGTACCTCCCTGGTTTTCTGAACTTTCCTCTTGAAGCATTTCATGGGCAGCTTTCCCCTTCTCTATAGTTGCCTGACAACATTTTTGATCCTCAGGACAACTATGCAGTAAATGCCACACTGGATGGACCCCAGGTCTTAGAGTCCCCTGTTCCAATGCAAAATCAAGGTCTTTCCCTATTTTTCCCAACTTAACACAGTAAGATTACCAGAGACTAAGAACCAGGGAGCAAAGACATGGCATTCACACAAAATTCTCTCTATGGTGCTCCTTTTTATTTTTAGTTTCTTATGCTCAAACAGCTCTTGAAGAGCCAGAAAAATTGGATGAGACTGTGAGGTCCTCAGGATCAAAACTTTCTAGGCTGCTGTGACTTCCTAAGCGTCTTCCTAATTTCAGTTTGTTTCTACCGAGAACTTACTTTTTAACTACCCTGAGAATTTATAACCACTTATTTCCCACGGTCCTTATGGTCCCACCTTACCTTGGGAAATTTCCAGCGATGCCCCGACTGCAAGAAATTCTGATATCAGGAGGTCCCTTTACGGGTCACCACTTGCCATGTCCACCCTCGACCAGCATGGAAGACAAGAATAGTGAAGATCTTCTTCGACGAGTTTTACTCAGGAACGTTGATACAATTTTCTGACCACAGGGAACCCCAAACCAAACTTAAATAGATAGTGCTGGCTAATCCTAGCAAGCCAAATGGGTCATGCAGATAGCTTTCAAAATGCAGAATCTGGCAGGCCAGGCGGCATAGCCAAATAAGGAATAGTTTACTAAAGGAGAGCTCATTGGGAGGGTGGAAGGCAGAAACTAGCACCAACTTAGAGTCCTGGCACGTCGCAGCTGCCTACAATTGCTTTTCAAGGAATTTACAATAAGAAATTCAAATACAATATCCATTCAATAAAAGGTCTGTAGGAAAATACTAGACTTTGGGAAACAGAGAAAACCTAGAAAATTGAACTGTATGTCACAGGAAAAAATCTGTGACATACAGAATAATAATATTCTCTAGAAGAATCTCCAACACTCCATGTTCCTACATCTTTATTACCCATGCCAAGCCCCTGAACAAGTTTCTCCATTCAGAACATGAAACCACTAGTGAAGCAGAGAGAAATCTCTAGAATTAGACAGATGGAGTACATAAAGGTTTCCACTGTGTCACAGGAGACATACTTTGAAAGTGGTTACTGCTTGACATTTAATTCAGAGAAATTGGGGAGTGATAATAAAGAGGATGAAGAGATTGGAAATGGGTAGAAGGATGCTGGCCTTCTATCTTGGTATAAAAACAAGGAAGAAATATGTGGTCCTTTGGAAAACTCAGAGAGTCCTTGGTAGGGGTTGAGTGGGATGGCTGAAGAGATAGCCTTGATCTGAGCTTCTATATAAGGGAATAAGGAACTGTGAGGCTCTTAGAAGCTTGTAGACTTCCCTGTTCTATGGTTCCTGGAAGTCAAAGGGTTTATATCATTTATTTCTTTATTCCAAAAGCCAAGTGTTGTGAATGGCACAGTTGTTTTCCTGAGAACTCATGACCTTTACACTTTTTCGCAAGAAGAAAAGGTCTAAGGAAGAAGGGAAAAACAAGTATTGTGTCACTAACTAAAGGTAAACACATACATGCTTTGTATACCTATCATGCACTTTGTGTCTGACACTGATATTTGGGAGAGAGAAGTGCTTCTAGTTGGGACTTCAATAACTCAGTCATTCCACTAGTATTACTCTACCACTTCAGATTTCTGAGTCAATATTTGTGATGACTTTGCAGCTTTCTTTTCTTTTATATCATTCATTTTTTTATATTTAAACAAAATTTATTGCTTTTTAATTAGATGTTTCTATATATACATTTAAAATATTATTTCCTTTCCCAGTTTCCTGTGCATAAGATCCCTACCTGTTCCATATCCTTCTTCTCTAACCAAACTTTCTGCCGCATGACATTGTCTTGAACAGAGAACAAATTAGAGGGGACAAGGGCTTCTCTTTTCAATGTTGCCCAAAAAGGCCATCCTCTGCAGCATATGCATTTGTAGCCATAGACTACTCCATGTACTTTCTCTGATTATTGGTCTAGTTATAAAAATCTCTGGTTCATTGGCATCATTGTTCTTATGTGGTTTAAAGCTCGTTCAGTTCTTCTAATCCTTTTTTTTTTTTTAAATTTAACCACATGTCTGTTTTCAGTTCACTGGTTTGCTACTAGCATTCACTTCTGTATTTGACATGCTGTATCTGTGTCTCCAGTAAATATCTATATCCAGTTCCTTGCAGAATGCACTTCTACCTTCATCAATCTTATCTAGTTTTTTTTTTTTTTTTTGGTCTGATGTATACATATATACTTTTGGTGGCTCTTACACCTATGAAGTTAATTGGAAAGTTAACATGGATTCTGACCAACTAGGTCAAGAATATAGAATTCAAAAATGACAATTTCAAAGAGACTCCCCCTGTTTTTATGAACCTATTGAAGTAGACTTGATTTTTCTCTTTTATTCAGAGCTGGGAAGGAACCGAGGTCTTGCGCTTGCTAGGCAAGCGCTCTCCATTGTGGAAATCCCAAACCTGAAGTAGACGTTTAACTGGTCCTCAGGTCATTCTTTTCCTGCACATCATCCAGTATCTTACGTTTGGCCTGAAGAAAAGAATCATGGTAAATCATCCTAAACCCTCAATTCTGGCCATGGGAACACTGGACGCTAGAGAGTGTAGTACTGATATCAAATGGGACAAGAAACAGAATTCAATAGTCAATGTTTTTCTTTGTTCTCTGATGTCTGGTAATTTTTTGATAAAATAAAATTTGGAGATTACATTTGAAGTAGGTACACAGAATTTACACTATTATACTTACTCTATATCAGGGCCCCATATGTGACAATATCATTGCAGAAAATGGTACTTGAAAACAGAATATTTGAGATCAATTTCTGAGAAAAATTTATAAAGTCACCTAACAAGGAATTTACAATAAGAAATTGAAATACAATATTCGTTCAATTATACATCTGTAGGGAAAATACTGGTCATTGTGATACAGAGAAAACCTAGAAAATTTAACTGTGTGTCACAGGAATGAACCGGGGATTAAAAATATTATCTAGGAACATCTCCTACACTCCATGTTCCTAAATCGTTTTCACCCATGCCACGCCCCACAGCATGTAACCACTAGTCAAGCACAGAGAATTCTCTAGCTTTAGAGAGAAGGTGTATATAGGGTTTCCACTGTGTCATAGGAGACATACCTATAAAGTGCAAACTTGAATCTGGTCAATGTAAGGAATGGTGTTCATCAGGTAGGCCATGACAGTTTTCAGTGACATCATTGTTAGGCATTCCCTGAAAACTCTCTTCTAACCTGGAGAGCACTAGATTCTTCTGTGATGTCACAAGTGTTGTTGTGACTGCAACTTCCTCTGAGATATTCTTTCAGTACTTCTAGGGTTTACTAATAGGCCTCTACTTCAGAGCACATTTGGGAGTGATAACAAAGACGATGAAGAGAATAGAAATAGGGAGAAAAAGCTGATCTTCTTTCCTGGTATAAAAAACAAGGAAGAAATATGTGGTCCTTTGGAAAGTTCAGTGAGTCCTTTGTAGGGTTTGAGTGATATCGCTGAAGAGATAGCATTGATCTGAGTCTTCCACATAAGGGAATCAGAGCTGGGAGACTCTCAGAAGCATTTGCACGTCTCTGTTCTTATCTGGACTTCTCTGTTCTTATGGTTCCTTGAAATAAGAGAGTTTATATCATTAATTTCTTTATACCAAAAGTCACGTGTTGTGAAGGGCACAGTTGTTTTCCTGAGAACTCATGACCCTTACTCTTTTTTTCAAGAAGAAAAGGTCCTAAGGAAGAAGGGAAAAACAAGTATTGTATCCCTAGTTCTGAATAAACTCCTCCACGCTTTGGATACCTATAGTACAGTTTGTCTCTCACACTGATATCTGGGATAGAGAAGTATTTGTAGTTGAGACTTCATCATCTCAGTCTTTCCACTAGTATTACTCTGAATAATACTTCAGATTTCTGTGTCAAGATGTCTTTTTACTTGGCAGCTTTCTTTCTTTCATATCATTCTTTTTTTATTTTTTACCAAAATTTATTGTTTGATAACTGGATGTTTCTATATTTACTTTTAAAATATTATTTCCTTTCCCAGTTTCCTGCCCATAAGGTTCCTACCCGTTCCATTTCCTTCTTTTCAAACCAGCCTTTCTGCTGCAATGCATTCCCTTGAACTGGGAGACAAAGTAGGGAATACAAGGCTTCTCTTTTCCAATGTTGCCCAAAAAGGCCATTTTCTGCAACATATGCATTTGGAGCCATAGGTTAGTCCATGTACTTTCTTTGTAAATCTGTCTATTATGAGAAAGCGCTGGTCACTGGCATTGTTATTCTTCTCGGGTTGAAAGCACCTTCAGCTCTTCGAATCCTTTTCAAAATTTACCAACAAGAGGTCTGTTTTCAGTTAACTGGTATGTCCCAGCATTCACTTTTGTATTTGACAGGCTGTATCTGTATCTCTCAGTAAATATTTATACCTGGTTCCTTGAAGAATGAACTTCTTACCTTCATCAATCTTATCTAGTTTGGATGGCTGATGAGTACAAATATAATTTTGGTGGCTCTTACACCTATTTTGTCAAGTGGAATGTTTACATGGATTTTGCCGAACTATGTGAAGAATGTAGAATTAAGAAATGACAATGCAAATAGATTCCATCCTGTTTTTATGAACCTATTGAAGTAGACGTAGAACTGGTCCTCAAGCCATTCTTCTTCCTGCCCATCATCTGGTATCTTACATTTGGTTTTAAGAAAGAATCTTGGTAAAACATCCTAAACCCTCAGTTCTGGCTATGGGAAAACTGGAAGCTAGATAGTGTAGTACTGATATCAAATGGGATTAGATAACCAAATACAATAGTCCATGTTGTTTTCTGAGATGTGACCTCTCCTAGAGAAACAGTGGCATATGTGAGGAGTCTGAGACACTCATGTGCAGATAAGGAGGTTCTAGACATCGTTGTGTAACTGTGTAAGTTCCAAGAAAAATTCCCTCTGCAGGAAAAATGGAAAGAGACTTTCATATTGAAGTATTGAAGTGTCAGGTTCCCTACCCTGCTTGATAGGCAAAACAGGTTCCAAGGCCCTTCAGGAGATAAGGTAAAATTGAAAGGCTTTAGGTATTTGGCAGGTGTTCTGGGTCAGTTTGTGGGTATAAAGAAGGACTGGAAACCCTTTGTGCATATTTGGAAGAGTGTGTAGCATCTTCTGTAGTTGGGAAGATGGCTGATCTTGAGGAGATTAAGAAGTTCCTATAGTCATCTGTGAAGTTTGCGGAGGTCATATCCATTCTTTCCACAAATGGAATCCAAGGAATCCCTTTCCTCAGATGTCAAGGATGCTACAGACACTGGTGTTTGCGTATCATGTTCCCCTACTCCTCGTTCATATATGGTTGGATCCATAACCTTCTCTACATATGCAATATGTCCTAGAACATCTTTTGTACACGTGTTGCGTCCACACCATTTCTAAATATGTGGCTGTGGGTAAATTCCTTTGAAGATGTTTCTTGTCCTGCAGTCTCTTTTGAGATAGAGTACTACTCAGAGAATCATGCTCAGTTTTGGGAAATTCTAGCATCTCTGATGTACATGTGGAAAATTTTGGAGCCCCTCTTTTCAGGACAGAATGACATAGAGTCCCCTGAGGAGGAAGGGTATGTTTTATCTTCTCTGTACATTGTATCGATATGGAGTCTGCATGACTCATTGACAATGTGTTATGATAAACTTGTCTTTTTTGGGCCTGATGACAAGTCAGGAGGGTCCTTTTTGGTGGTAGAGGATATTTGAATATTTCTCTGTTTTATAGGGACATTGGAAGTACTGGGGGTGATGGTGAGGGTGCTAGATCATATTTTTTATGTGAAGAAGTCACAAGAGTTCCTTAGGTGGACTCACAATTTTCTAACATATCTTGTGTGGGTGTGAAACTCTCAAGAGCCCCTTCAAAAACTGGCAGGAATTCTTGATCTAATGGTGTACATGCAGAAAGTTTTGTCACTCCTCTTCTGTTATGTGTGTTATGAGGTTGACTTGAGGATTTGTGACTGTATTTTGCCCCCTTGGATCATAAGTGATGATTTAAGTCCTTTTTTAATAGTAGAGGTCTTTGAAGTTCCTCTTGGATTAATAGTGATTTCATAAATCCCCGTTGTCAGCAGAATCAGTTTTCCAACTCATTTAACCCGAAGCAGATTGCATAAGGCACTTTGGTGGAGATGAGGGGACATCTTTGAGTGTCTTTGTGAGTGGACAAAGCTCTCTGCCAAGTTTTGGCAGTTGGCGAAGGTATTAAAGTCTCATGCAGAGAGTGGGCAGGACTTAATCCATTTGTGGAATATGGAAATCATTGAGATTACCTTTAAGAGAGAAGATGTGCAGACCATTTTGTTTGATGGGGCTTTTGTACCTCCCCTCGACCAGAGGGGTCTTCTCAACACATTTGGAGGAGAATTGGAAAGACTGGAGACCTGCAGGATAGGGAATGAACATTTGAAACTCCTTTGGAAACTCTGTGAGACAGAAGAGTGGACAATACTGAGACCTCAGGGAAGGAGAGACTGCTACCTCCGCCCACTTGTTCCCACAGGCCTAGCCCAAGAGGAAAGTGCATAGTGCATCTGGACACATGTATATAGAAGCAGTCAAGCTGCAGGAGCCCTGCAGTCCAAACTGCAACTGGATCTGAACTGGTCCTAACAGCATCCTACTCCCAAATCTCGTGTGGTGTGGTCAGACTGAGACCATCGGAGGGACAGAAACCCCTGAGAATTCTGCTCACATTCCTGACTTAAAAAAAAAAAACAAAAAACACCTAGCTCCATCTGGGCCTCCTGTGCATAGGGACATAGGAGCAGTAGGGGCTGAACGTTTCTTCGTGCCTCTCATAAAGAACTGAAAGTCAGCCTGATTGATTCAGATTGGCTGTAAGCAAATAATTTTCTGTGCCTTGGAAAGGGTTTAAAATATTTTCATTAACTTTTGATATGAAATTAGTTAGGACTTTGAGAAAAGGGGGCAGAAAGACCCTAGAACGTATGTATTTAATTTTTTTTTTTTTTGCTTTCTAGAGTCTAACTTCTTAAGTTGTTTGTACATTTTGAATATTACCCACTATCAGATAAAGGATTGGTAAAAATATTTTCCCAATCTGTTGGTTACAGCTTTGCCCAAATGATGGTGTCTTTTACCTTACAGAAGCTTTCGTGTTTTATTAGGTCCTATTTGTCAATTTGTGATCTTAGAGCCTACATCATTGGTGTTTTGTTCAGGAAACTTTCCCTGTGCCCATGTGTTCAAGACTCATCCCAACCTTTTCTTCTATTAGTTTGAGTGATTCTGGTTTGATGTGTAGGTCCTTGATTCACTTGTACTTTGTACATGGTCATAAAAATGGGATAATTTGCATTCTTGTACAAGCTGACTTCCAGTTGAACCAGCACTAATTGGAAAATGCTATGTATCTTCCTTTGGAAGGTTTTATCTCCTTTGCCAAATATCAAATGATAGGTGTGTGGGTTCATTTCTGGGTCTTCAATTCTATTCCACTAGTCCATCCATCTGTCTCTTTACAAATACCAAGCAGTTTTTATCACTATTGCTCTGTAATACTGCTTGAGTTAAGGAGTGATAATTCCTCCAGTTCTTTTATTGTTGAGGATAGTTATAGCTGTCCTGGCATTTTCTTATTCCAAATGAATTTGCAAATTGCTATTTCTATCTCTATTAAAGAATTCAGTTGGATTTTGATGGATATTGCATTGCATTGAATGTGTACATTGCTATTGGGAAAATAGTCATCTTCCCTATATTAATCATGTCAATCCATGAGCAAGGAAGCTCTTTCTATCTTCTGAGATGTTTCTCAATTTTTTTCTTCAGATACTTGAACTTCTTGTCATACAGATAATTCACCTGCTTGGTTAATCTCACACCAAGATATTTTACATTATTTGGGACTATTGTGAAGTGTGCGGTTTCATTATTTTCTTTCTTAGCCTGTTTATCCATTGAGGAGAGGAAGGGTCCTGGTATGTTTGAGTTAATTTTATACCTGACACATTATTGAAGTTGTTTATCAGGTTAAGAAGTTCTCTGGTTAAACTTTTGGGGTCAATAAGTGTATACACTTCATCTGGCAAGGAAGACACGACATTGTCGGATTCTTCTCTACAGCCTTTATGGCAATACCACCTCTTTGGTGATACAGGGACCTCTAGTGGCAAAAGCACTTGCCTTCTATACACAACAGGCTGTGGCTATGCTAATTGTCCTTCAGGGATTGGCGGAGAATGAATCACCCCACTATCACCCCTGCTACTTTTCCTTCAGGTATTGGCAGCGCATGAATTCCTCATTAGCTTATTACCATCCCGTCAAACTGATGCCAGGGGCAAAACCCGCACATGTGCAGTATCTTTGGTCACAACAGGAGGGCACCGGATCACCTAATTACCCTACAGCCACCCTGGCAAGGAAACAAGCCTGTGCATATGCAATAAATCGTTTACTTCCAGACGGGACTGGATTTCGGCACCATTTATGCTTTACCTCAACGCTCCCTACACTGAAGTGTTGTTGAATTTTGTCAAATGCTTTCTCAGCATCTAATGAAATGACCATGTGTCCTTATCTTTGAGTTTGTTTATATGTTACATAACATTGACGATTTTCTGTATATGAAAACATCTCTGCATCCCTGATCATGATGGATGATTGTTTTAGATTCGGTTCACAAGAATTATATTGAGTATTTTTGCGTCAATATTCATAGAGGAAATTGGTCTGAAGTTCTTTTTCTTTGTTGGATCTTTGTGTGGTTTAGGCAGTTAACATGATCTACCTGTCTCTCAAGGAAATATCTATATCTGGTTGCTAGCAGAATACTTTTAGATACATCAATCTTATCTAGTTTTGGTGGCAGAGTATATATATATATATATATATATATATATATATATATATATATATATATATGTACATACTTTTGATGGCTCCTACAGCTATGTGGTTAGATGGAAGTGTAAAATGGATTCTGCGCAACTAGTTCAGGAATGTAGAGTTGAGAATTGACACAAATAGAATCCCTCTTGTCTTATGTTTCTACTGAAATTGAGGTTATACTGGTCCTCAAGCCATTCTTATTTCTACCCATCTTCTCTTATCTTATGTTTGGCCTTCAGAGACAATGATGGTAAAACATCCGACCCTCCAGTCTAGCAATGGGGACACAGGAAGATAGATAGTGTAGTACTGATTCCAAAAAGTGCTAAAAAAGTGATTTCTATAGTCATTTTGTCCTTTGCTTTGATGAAAATGGAATTAGAAACAATTTTGAGTACACATACAGGAATATTAAAGTCTCTTTTCAAGGAATGTACAATGAGAAAGTGAAATACAATATTCATTCAATTAAGGTCTGTAGGCAAAATAGTGGACTTTGGGAAATAGAGAAAAACCTGGGATACTGAACTGTAAGTCGCAGGAATGTACCTGGGAATAAAATATTATCTGGAAGAGTCTCCTCCTCTATATTCCTAAATCTTTTCTTGCCATGCTAAGCACCTGACTAACTTTGTTCATTCAGAGCATGTACCCACTAATGAAGCAAAGGGAAGTCTCTACCTTTAGAGAGAATTAGTATGTAAAGGTTTCCACTGTGTCACAGGAGAAATTCTGGAAATGGCACCCTCAAATATGGTCATTGCAAGGGAAGCTGTTTAGTAGGTAGGCTATGGCAATTCTCAGTGACATCATCATTAGTCCTCCTGAAAATCTCTTATCCTGGAGAGCCCAAGCTTCTGTGATGTCACAAGTGTTGTCATGACTGCAACTGCCTCTCAGATTCTATTCAGTACCTCTAGGGTTTACAAAATGGCAACTAATGGGGGGTAAACAGCCATTTGGGAGGGAGAACACAAAGGATGAAGTGACCAGACATGGGGAGTAGGAAGCTAGCCTTCTGTCTTGGTATAAAAAAAGGAAGGAATACGTGGTCAATGGGTAAGCTCTTTAAGTATTGTGTAGGGGTTGAGTAGGTTCACTGAAGAGATAACATTTATCTGAGCTTCACCATGGGAATCAGGAGCTGGGAGCCTCTCAGAAGCATCTGGACTTTCCTGCTTGTTATTTTTCTTGGGAGTCAGACAGTTTATGTATTTCATTTCTTTATCCCAAATGTCAGGTTTTGGTAGGGCACTCTAGTTTTTCCAAGGAGTCATAGCTTTTATCCTTTTGCTAAGAAGGAAAGGTCCTAAAGAAGAAAGTAAAGCAAGTATTGTGTCCTCAGCACAGAGTAAACTCCTGCATGCATTGGATTCTAATAATGAAGTTCGTGTCTGACACGGAGATGTGGGAAGGAGAAGTGCTTTTAGATGAAACTTAATCATATCAGTCTTTCCACTTGTATTACTCTGAATACCATTCCATGACAGTGACCTAAAATACTGAATCAATTGGTGTGATTAGCTGGCAGATTTATTTTCTTTTATTTCTATCATTTTTAGTTTTTAAACAAATTTTATTGCTTTTTTAATTGGATATTTCTAAATTTACATTTAAAATATTATTTCTTTTCCCAGTTTTCAGACTATATGATTCCTTACCGGTCCCCTTACCCTTTTCCTATAACCACCCTTACCGCCCCTGGACATTTACTTTACCGGGAGCCAAACCTAGGCAGGACCAAGGGTTCTCCTTCCATTGTTGTCCAACAAGGTCATCCTCTACAACATACGTAGTTGGAGACATAAATATGTTCATGTACATTTTTTGAACATTGGTCTACTACCAGAAAGATCTGCTTCATTAGCATTCTTGTTCTTAAGGGGTGGAAAGCACCTTCACCTCTTCTAATCCTTTCTCAAATCTACCAACAAGAAGTCCATTTTCAGTTCACTTTTGTCCAATAGGGTTCATGTTGTGGTTTGCCCTGAAGTTATCTGTGTTTGATACTAATTCCAATGCCCCAAGGTCAGCTGCATAGTCCTGTACTCAGGACTCAGGTTCTCTCTTCCAGAACCACCTGCCTATTGAATTTGTGAAGTATATGTGAGTGGCAGGAACAGGATAGAAGGAGGGTTGTCATGGGAGGAGAAGGAAGAATGGGCGGGAGAGAAGTTTGAAAGAAGAGGAGAAGACTAGAGGAAAAGGAGAGAAAGGAAGATGACAGAGTGAGAAGCCATGGTAAGTGAATCTAAGATTTTGCTCTGTGTATTTACATGTTATTATTAATGTTCCTAAGGGATGGATGGTACCCAGATTTGTATGTTAAAGTGGGCAATTATATCTATTCTACTAGATCAAAGATTATTGTGTTGTGTGTTTATGTAAGGGTTTGTGTATAGGAAAGTGTGTGGTGGCAAAAAACACTGTGCAGCCGAGGAGTGGGAATGTGTTTCCTCCAAGATATCTAGCAGAGAATTTCAGACATATTGGTGCCAGAGTTAGCAGGGTAACAGGAAATTTTACTTTTTTATTTTCATATTTTTACAAAACACATTCTTTTCTGTATATAATATGCTCTAGCTGTGTCTCTCAAGAAATATTGGGGTTGGGGATTTAGCTCAGTGGTGAGAGCTTGCCTAGGAAGCGCAAGGCCCTGAGTTCGGTCCCCAGCTCCAAAAAAAAAAAAAAAAAAAAAGAATATCTATATCTGTTGCCTGGCAGAATGCACTTCTTAGCGTCATCAATCTTATCTAATCTTATCTTATATATATCCTTTGCGTGGCTCCTGCCGCTACGTGGATAAGTAGAATTTTCACATGGATTGTGCTTATCTAAGTCAAGAATGTAGAATCCACAAAGGACAATGTCAAATAGACTCCCTACTTTTCTTATGAACATATTGAAGTTGAGGTTTCCCTGGACCTCAAGCCATTCCTCTCCCTGTCCTTCTTGTATCTTATTATTCCAGAAGAATGAATAATTGTAGAACAACCGCAAACCTCAAGTCTGGCCACGGGAACACAGTAAGGTAGATAATGCAGAATTGATATCAAATGGGACTAGAGAATCGAATTCTATAGTCCATGTTGTCCTTTGCTTGACTGATCCCTGATAATTTTGGGATAAATTAAGGATTTGGGAGTTTATCATTTCAAGTAGGTACACAATATTTACACTCTTATACTCATTCTATAGCTAGGCCACATTTGTTGCCAAAATCATTCCAGAAAATGGAATTGGAAAAAAAAAAGTTTTGAGTACACATTCAGCAATATTTATAAAGTCCCATATCGAGGAATGTACAATACGAAAGTGAAATAAAATATACATTCAATTGAAGGTCTGTAGGGAAAATACTGGCCTTTGGGAAACGGAAAACCTACAAAATTGAACTGTATTTCACAAAATGTACCTGGTTATAAAATTAATATCCAGAAGAATCTCCTCCACTCCATGTTACAAGATCTTTTCTACCAATTCCAGGACCTTGACTAAATTTTCCCGTTCAGAGCATGTATCCACTAATAATGCAAAGGGAAATCTCTGAGAGATGGAGTAAATGTTTCCACTGAATCATAGGAGACAAACCAGGAAAGGGCACCCTCAACTCTGGTCAATGTAAAGAAAACTATTTAGCAGAGACAAGGGCAGTTTTCAGTGACATCATCATTAGGCCCTGCCTGAAAAATCTCTTGTAACCTGGAGAGCTTTGTCTTCTTCTGTGATGTCACAAGTGTTGTCATGACTGCATCTGCTTCTCAGGTATTCCTTCAGTACCTCTAGAGTTTAGTAAATGGCATCCATTTCAGAGTAAACAGCCATTTGGGAGTGAGAACAAAGAGGATGAAGAGATCAGATATGGAGATAAGGAAGCTTCCCTTCTGTTTTGCTCTAAAAAAGGAAGAAATATGTGTGCTTCTGAAAGCTCAGTGACTCCTTGGTACGGGTTGAGTGATATTTCTGAACAGATAGCACTGATCTGAGTCTTCCACAAATGGGAGTCAGGATTTGGGGTCCTCTCAGAAGCATCTGGACTTCCCTGTTCTTCTGGGTCCTGGAAATCAGAGAGTTTATATCATTCATATATATCAAAAGCCAAGTGATGGGAAGGGCACAGTTGTTTTCCTGAGAGCATATGGCCTTAATTCTTTTTGACAAGAAGAGAAAGGACCTAAGGAAGAAAGGAAGGACAAGTATTGTGTCCTAGCTCAGAGTAAACTCCTCCATGCTTTAGATATCTATTGTGCAGTTTGTGTCTGATACAGATATCTGGGAGAGAGAAGTGTTTCTAGTTGAGTCTTCACCATCCTAGTCTTTCCACTATTATATCTGTAACTACCATACCCTGACAGTGATCCATTAGATTTCTGAGTCAACATCTATGTTTGTGTTTAGCTGTCAGTTTTCTTTTCATTTATTTCTTATATTTTTTATTTTTACAAATTTTATTTGTTTTTTAAACAAATAAATATGTACATTTACATTTAAAATATTATTTCTTTCAAGTTTACTACCATAAGATACCTAACTGGTCCCTCTCTGTTCTTCTATAAACTACCTTACTGTCCTTTCACATTTATTTTAACTTTGAGTCAAACCAAGGGAAGGACCAAGGCCTTCTACTTCCATTGGTGCCCAAAAAGCCATCCTCTGCTACATATGCAGTTGGATTCATAGGTCTGTCCAAGTACAGATTTTGAATATTGGTTTAGTACCAAGCTCTGGTTCATTAGCATTTTTTTCTTTCGGTGTTGAAAGCTCCTTCAGCTCTTGTTATTCTTTCTCAGAATCTACCAACAAGAGGTCCATTTCAGTTCACCTGTTTGCCACTAGCATTCAATTCTTTATTTGAAATGCTCTAGCTGTTTCTCTCAGGACATATGTATATCAGTTTCCTGGCCAATAGCAATAGCACTACTTAGCTTCATCACTCTTATCTAGTTTTGGTGTCTGAAAAGAAAAAAAAAATATATATATATATATATATGGTGGTTAGGTGGAATGTCAACATGGATTCTGTGCAACTATGTAAAGAATGTAGAAATTGTAGAAATTACTAATGTCAATGTCTAATAGACTCACTCCTATACTTATGAAGGTATTGAAGTTGAGGTTTCACTGTCCCTCAGGCCTTCCTTTTCCTGCCCATACCCCTGTTTCTTTTATTTGGCCTTTAAAAGAATCATGGTAACACATCTAAAACTTTCAAGGCTGGCCATGGGACCACAGGAAGGTACATAATGTAGTACAGTTATCAAATTTGATTAGAGAACCGAAATGTATAGTCCATGTGGTCCTTTGCTTTATTGATGTATGGATATCTTTGGATAAAATAAGGATTTGGGAGTTTATCATTTGAAGTAAGTACACAGTATTCACACTATTATACTCACTCTATAGCCGGGCCACATTTGTTTCCAATATCATAGCAGAAAATGGAATTGAAAACAGTAATTTAGAGTACACATTCAGAAATATTTATAAAGTCCCCTATCAAGGAATGTACAATAAGAAAGTGAAATACAATATTCATTCACCTAAAGGTCTATAGCGAAAATACTGGCCATTATAAAACAGAGAAAACCTAGAAAATGGAACTGTATGTCACAGGAATGTACATGGGAATAAAAATATTATCCAGAAGAATCTCCTACACTCCCAAGTTCCTACATCATTACTACCCATGTCAGGACCCTGACTAACTTTCTCCATTCAGAGCATGTAACCACTGTCGAAGCAAAGAGAAGACTCTAGCTTTAGAGAGATGGAGTACATAAAGGTTTCCCCTATGTCACGGGAGACATACCTGGAAAGCACTCTTGAAACTGGTCAATGTAAAGAAAGCTGTTTACAGGTAGGCCAGGGCAGTTCTCAGAGACATTCATCATTAGGCCCTCCATGAAAAATCTCTTGTATCCTGGAGAGCCCTAGCTTCCCTGTGATGTCACAAGTGTCTGCAAATGCCTCTTGGATATTCCTTCAGTGCCTATAAGGTTTACTAATTCTCCTGTAGTTCAGAGGAAATATCAATTTGGGAGTGAGAACAAAGAATATGAAAAGCTCAGAGATGGGGAGAACAAAGATGGTCTTCTTTCTTGGTATAAAACAAAGGAAGAAATATGTTGACCCCGGGGAAATCTCACTGACTCTTTGCTAGGAGTTGAGTAGGTACGTTGAAGAAATACAATTGATCTGACCCTTCCACACATGGGTTCAGGGGCTCGGAACCTGTCAAAACTAACTGGACTTCTCTCCTTCTAATGGTTCCTTTAAGTCAGAGAGTTTATATCATTAATATATTTATCAAAAAAGCCAGGTGTAGGGGAGGGCACTGTCCTTTCCTTACAGCTCATGCCTTTTTTTTTTTTTGCCCAAAAGAAAAGGGTCCTAAGGAAGAAGTGAAAGACAATTAATGTGTCCTCAGCTCAGAGGAATCTCCTTGATTATTTGAATACCTATAGAGCAGTTTGTGTTTGATACTGGGATTTGGGAGTGAGATGTGTTTATAGTTCATCATATCAGTCTTTTCGCTAGGATTACTCTGACAGCCATTGCCTGATTGTGACCCTTTAGATTTCTCATTCAATATGTATTATTCGATGGCAGTTTTCTTATTTTTAACTTAGTTAATATTTATTATTTTTAGCAAGATTTTTTTTGCTTTTTTAATTTGATTTTCCATATTTACATTTCAAATATTTTCCTTTCCCAGATTGCTTTCCATGAGATCCCTAACCGGTCCCCATGCCCTTCTTCTATAATCCCTCTTATTGCGCTTTGACATTCCATTGAATTGGTAATAATACCTAGTTTAGACCAAGGGCATCTCATTCCATTGGTGACCAACAAGACCATTCTCTGCTACATATGAAGTGGGAGCCATAGGTCTATTCATGTACAATCTTTGAATATTTGTATACTGCCAGAAAACTCTGGTTTGATGGCATGTTTTTCCTTATAGGATTAAAAGCTCCTTCAGCTCTTGTAACCCTTCTCAAAGTCTACCAACAAGAGATCGGTTTTCAGTTCACTGGTTGGCCACTACCATTCACTTCTGTATTTGACATGTTCTAACTGTGTCTCTCAGGATAGACCTATATCCGTTTCTTCTAATCATGCAATAATAAGATTCATCCATCTTATCTAGTTTTGCTGGCTAATATATCTATCTCTATCTCTATCTATATCCATATCTATATCTGTATATCTATATATCTGTATATCTATATATCTATATATCTGTATATCTATATATCTATAAATCTATATCCATATATCTATATATCTATATATCTATATGTCTATAAATCATATATATATATATATCTCATCTATATACACACACATACACACACACACACACACACATATATATATATATATATATATATATATATATATATACATGATATAGCTATGAATTTAGATGGCATTTTAACATGGATTCTGGGATACAAGATCAAGAAGATAGAATCCACAAATGACAGTGCCAAATAGATTCTCTCCTGTTCTTATGAACCTAATGAAGCTGAGGTTTCACTGGACCACACTCTATTCCTCATCCTGCACATCCTCCTGAATCTTATGTTTGGCCTGAGGAAAAAATCAGGGTAAAACATCCAAAACCCTCAAGTCTCGTCATGGGAATCCAGTAAGGTAGATAATGCAGAACTGATATCAAATGGGACAAGAGAACCGAATATTATAGTCCATGCTGTCCTTTGCTTTAATGATGTCTGGTAATGTTTGGATAAAATAAGGATTTGGGAGTTTATCATTTGAGGAAGGTACACAGTATTTACACTGTTATACTCACTCTATTGCTGTGCCCCTTTGTAGACAAAATCATTGCAAAAATTTAATTGGAAAACTGAATTTTTGAGTACACATTCAGGAATATATATAACGTCCCCTCTCAAGGAATTCAGACAAAATAATTAATACAATATTTATTCATTTGAAGGTCTGTAGGGAAAATACTTGCTTGGAGATACAGAGAAAACCTAGGGAATTGAAGTGTATGTCACAGGAATGGACCTGGGAATAAAATTATTATCCAGAAGAATCTCCTCCACTCCATATTCCTAGATCTTTTCTTCCCATGCTAAGCCTCTAACTAACTTTCTCCATTCAGAGAATGTAACCACTAATGAAACAATCGAAGTACTTAGCATTGGAGAGATGTAGTATGTAAAGGTTTCCACTGTGTCACAGGAGACACTCATGGAAAGGACACCCTAGAAATTGGTCAATGTAAGGAAAGCTGTTTAGCATGTAGGCCATGGAAGTTCTCAGTGACATCATCATTCGGTCCTGCCTGAAATATTCTTGTATCCTGGATAGCCCTAGCAGGTTCTGTGATGTTTAGAGTTGTCCTCAAAGAGACTGCCTTTCAGATATTCCTTCAGTAACTCTAGGGTTTACTAATTGGCCTCTAATTCAGAGTAAACAGCCATTTGGGAGGGAGAAGAAGAGGGTCAAGAGAATAGAGATGGGGAGAAGGAAGCTGGCATTATATCTTGGCATAAAGAAAAGAAAAACTATGTGGTTCTTGGGAAAACACACTGGGAAGATGGCTTTTGTTCTTTTGTTCTATGGGTTAACCAAGCTAATGGAGAAGTTGCTGAACATCTTAAAGACCTTTGGGCAGATGATAAATATTCTAGATACTCTTTTTTAGATTTTAATGATCCTGGGGATTCTATGGCTGATGGTATATGTTTCCCAGGAAGAGTGCTAGAAACAGATTGATTTTTTGATGCTTTAGAAGACATGGAATTTTTCTGATACACTTGGGCTAATGGCACAAGGTATAAAAGTTTTTTTTTCGATGTGGAGTTTCCATCAGAACTTTGGAAGTATAAAAAACGTTTTTGTATTTTTGTCTAATTTTCACAATGACAAATTACTTTGAGGACCGAGAACAGTTTCTGTAACCCTAGAGAGGGTGATGAAATTCCCTGAAATCCTAGGGCAGACGGTGAACATGCCTTTTTGGTAGAAGGAGGAGGTACTTGAGCATTTTGGGACAATATGGAATATCTAGCATGCCCTTGTAAGGATTGGCAACTTTCCACAATTCCTTCATCATTTTTGGAAAATTACAAATCCCTTTGGACATATGGAGAATTTGTGCGACTCTCCTGAGGAATAGTTGTACCTTTTGGTTTCTCTTTGGCAGCATAAGATGGCAAAGGATACCTTTTGGCAGAAGGGGTAAGGTTGAAACTGTCTTCGTTCGAGAAATTTCAGACTCCATCAGAAGGGTCAAATCTTAACCCTTTGTTTCTAGAAACTGGATTCCTGAGGTCCATTTTGGTAGAGGGAGAATGGTGACCATTTCTCCCCAGAGTGGACATGTGAAATAAATCTACTTGGGTAGATGGGGACAGTTGTAAAGCAAGCTGTTGAGATGCAGTAGATCCTAAGACATCCTTCTCAGATGAGGAAGGTCTTAATGTACCGTGTATACGTGTAGAAATACTGACTGTGACGTCAGAATGTGGTATAGGTATTAGAGCGACCTCAGAAGATGTGACCTCTCCTAGACCATCATGGACATATGTGAGATGGCTGAGAGCCTCATGATCAGATAACGATGTTTCTAGATATTGTTGTGTAATTGAGGAAGTTCCAAAAAAATTTCTTCTGCTGGAGAAGTGGAAACAGACTTTCGTGTAGAAGTGTCAGGTTCCATAGCCTGCTTGATAGGCAAAACAGGTTCCAAGGCCCCTTCAGAATATAAGGTAAAATCCAAAGTCTTTGATGTATTTTGCAGATGTTCTGGGCCAGCTTGTGGGTATAAAGAAGGACTGGAAACCCCTTGTTCATATTTGAAAGAGTGTAGCATCTTCTGTATTTGGGGAAGATGGCTGACCTTGAGGAGATAAGGAAGGTCCTATAGCCCTGTGAAGTTTGCAGAGGTTGTATGCATTCTTTTGCCCAAATGGAAAAGAAGGAATCCCTTTCCTCAGTTATCAAGGATGCTGCAGAAACTGGTGTTTGCATATCATGTTCCCCCACTCCTCGTTAACATATGGTTGAATCCATAACCTTCTCTAAGATAGAAAATGTCCTACAACATCTTTTTTTATTTGTGTCACATCCACAAGTCATTTCTAAAGATGTGGCTGTGGGTAGATATCCTTTTGTAGATGTTTCTTGTCCCACAATCTCTTTATGAGGTAGAGTACTACTCAGAAAATCCTGCTCAGTTTTGGGAAATTCTAGCATCTCTGATGTATATGTGGAAAATTTTGGAGCCTCTCCTTTCAGGACAGAATGACCTAGAGTTCTCTGACGAGGTAGGGGGTGTTTTATCTTCTCTGTACATTGTATAAATATGGACAGTGCATGGCTCATTGACTGTATTGTTTAGATAAACTTGTCTCGTTTTGGGCCTGATGATAAGTCAAGAGGTCCTTTTCAATTTTAGAGGATATTTGAGTAATGTTCTGTATAGGGACATTGGATGTACTGGGGGAGATGGAGAGTGTGCTAATCATATTTTTTATGTACAGAATGCACAAGAGTCCCTTGGGTGGACTCAGAATTTTCTACCACATTTTCCTTGGGTATAGAACTCTCAAGAGCCCCTTCTGAAGCTGGCAATGGTCCTTGATCTAAAGGTGTACATGCAGAAAATTTTGTCTCTGCCAGGGCTGGTATGTGTGTTATGAGGTTCACTTGGGGATTTGTGACTGTATTTTGTCCCCCTTGGAACATAAGTGATGATTTAAGCACATTTTAATAGTGGAGGACTTGGAAGGTCCTCTAGGTTTAATAGGGAAGTTCTGAAATCCCCTTTGTCAGCAGAATCAGGTTTCAAACTCATTTTACCCAAAGCAGATTGCATAACGCACTTTGTTGGAGATGGGGGACACATTTGACTGTCTTCGTGAGTGGACATAGCTCTCTGCCCTGCTTTGGCAGCTGGTGAAGGTAATACAGTCTCGTATGGAGAGGGGGCAGGACTTAATCCATTTGTGGATTATGAGAAATCACTGAGATTACCTTTAAGATAGGAAGTTTTGCAATCCTCTTTGTATTATGGGGCCTGTTGTACCTCCCCTTGACCAGAGTTGTCTTCTTCACCACATTTGGAGGATAAGTGCAAAGACTGGAGACCTGTAGGATAGGGAATGAACATTTGAAACTCCTTTGGGAACTCTGTGGGACAAAGAAATGATCACTAATGAAGATGCAGAAATGAATGCACACACCTATGGTCACTTTGTCTTTGACAAAGGTGCTAAAATTATGAAATGGAAAAAAGACAGAATTTTCAAGAAATTATGGTTCAACTGGATTTCAGGACATAGAAGAATCAATTATGTAAATAAACTCCTGGGGGGAAATAAATGATCATCTTTATAGATGCTGATAAAATATTTTGAAAAATCAATATTTCTTCATGTTAATTGTCTTGGAAAATATTAGGAATTCAATGCCCATACTTAAACATAGTAATAGAAAATACATAAAAAAGTTGCCAACAACAAACTTACTGAAGAGAGACTTGAAGCACTACCACAAATATCACGAGCTAGAAAATTTGCCCAATATCTACTTACCCCATCAATATAGTACTGGAAGTCTTATCCACAAAAATTAGACAAAAACATGTAGGAAAACGGAAAAATTTAGAAAGCAAGAACTTAAAATATCATGATTTAAGATGATGTGATTGTATATTTTAGACCCCAAAATTCCACCAGGGTACTCGTTCATCTGATAAACAACTTCAGCAAAGTGGCTGGATGTAAACTTAACTCAAACAAATCAATAGCATTCTATTTCAAGGATAAACAGTTTGAGGAGAAATAAGGAAATGACAGCCTTCAAAATAGTCACAAATAATAAAAAATACCTCATCTTGACTCTAAACAAGCAAGTGAAAGCTCTGTAGGACAGGAATTTCAAGTCTCTAAAGAAAAATTTTGAAGAAGATCTCAGAAGATGGAAAAAATTCCCATGCTCTTGCATGTGCAGGGTTAATATTATAAAAGTGGCCATCTTGCCAAAAGTTATCAACAGATTCAAGGCAATCACCATCAAAATTCCAACTCAATTCTTCACAGAGTTAGAAGGAGCAATTTGAAAATTCAGTTGGAATAACAAGAACCCCATGATAGAGAAAAGTTCTTCAACAATATAAGAACTTCTGGGGTAATCACTATTGATGACTTCAAGCTGTATTACAGAACAATAATGATAAAAATTGAACGGAAGGGTAAAGGGACAGTCAGGTAGATCAATGTAATATAATTGAAGGCCCAGAAATGAAGGCACAAACCTATGGCCACTTGATATTTGACAATGAACCGAAACCAACCAATGGAACGATAAAATTGTCCACAAACGGTTCTCATTCGACTGGAGGTTAGCATGTAGAAGAATGGAAATCAAACAATTCTTATCACCCTGTACAAAGATCAAGTCGAAGTGGATCAAGTATCTCCACAAGAAACATATAATCTAAAACTAATAGAAGAAAAAGTGGGGAAATTTACTGAACATAACACCAATGTCTTTGCTCCAAGATCAAGAATTGACAAATGGGACTTCATAAAGCTTTTGAAAATCATAGGGCACTGGAATTTGGAAAAAGGTAATAAAATAGGTTAAGAAAAAGATCTTTGCCAAGCTTCCATCTGATAGAGGGCTAAAATCTATCTATAAAAGTCTCAAGGAGTTAGACTCCAGAATATCAAATAGTCCTTTCAAAAATGGTGAATAGCACTAAACAAAGAATTCTCTACTGAGGAATATCAACATCCTTAGCCATCAGGTAAATGCAAATCAACAAATTCTGAGGTTACACAGCACACCACTCAGAATGGTAAGATAAGAAATTCACAACAGATTCTGAAAAGGAGGTGGAGAAAGAGGAACTCTCCTCCTTTTTTGGTCAGATTGCAAGTTGGTATATCCATTCTGGAAATCAGTCTTGTATTTTTACAAGCTGGCAATACTGAGACCTCAGGGAAGGAAAGATTGACACTTCTGCCCACCTGTGCCCACATCCCTAGCCCAAGAAGAAACTGCATAATGCCTCTGGACACATGAATATAGGAGCAGTTAAGCTGAAGGAGCCCTGTAGTCCAAACTGCACCTACTACCAATTCTCATGTGGGGTGGGGAAGACTTAGACTGTCTGAGAGGCAGAAACTCCTGAGAACTCTGCTCACATTCCTGACTCAAAAAAAAAAAGAAAAAAAAAAACCACCTAGCTCCATCTGGGCATCCTGCACATAGGGACCTACGTGCAGTAGGGGCAGGACCTTTCTCGCTGAGGCTCTCATAGTGAGCTGAAAGTCAGCCTGAGAAGCAACTTCAGGCCTTAGACCAGAAGTGAATCCTACTTTTTTCCTCTAAGTGACCTAAGTGGTGGACTCAGGACAAGCAAAGAAACAACATGTCTGGTACCAGGCACTTCCAGTTCCTAGCAAGCTCCTGAACCTTGCTGATCCCAGCCCAGAGCTCCCTGCTCCTAAACACTGTGGGAGAGAGATGAACACTCAGGAGTGTGGGCAATACTGAGCCTAGAAGGCACAGAGACTGCCATGTCTGCCCACCCATACTCTCATCTCTGGCCCTAGAAAAATTCCATAGTGCCTCTGGACCCAGGAATATAGGAGGAGTAAAACTGCAGGAGCAGTTCTAGACTGTGAACTGGTCAAACCCCTCCCTGCTCACAAATCCTGAGGGTGGGTGAACTAGATCTTCAGAGGAGCAGATACTCCTGGGAAACCAGAGGAGACTACTTTCTGCCCAGATTCCTGACTAAAGAGGAAAACACCTTGGGCCTTCTGTGTCATCTACCCCCACAGAAGGACCTAGGAGATGTATGGGAAGTTCTTTCTGGCTCCTGCCCACAGGGAGAGATGAAAGCCAGTACACAGGAGCAATTGGACGCATGAGAGCAGAATACTCTGTTCCCATGACTGGGGAAAAAAACAAGTAAAACAGGTCTACAGCAGTCCTGACACATGAACCTACAGGACGGTCAAGCCACTGACAGAAAAAGCAAGACAAGCAAATTCCAAAGACAACCTGATGGCTAGAGGGAAGCACAGGAAATCAAACAACATAAATCAACACTACTTGTGTTCATCAGAGCCCAAATCTCCCACCAAAGCAAACACTGGATATCTAAACACACCAGAAAAGCAAGATCTATATTTAAGTTCACACTTTATCATGACGATGGAGGATTTTAAGAAGGTCATAAATAACTCCCTTAAGAGAATACAGGATAACAGAAAATACAGAAGTAAACAGGTGGAATCCCAAAAGAAGGAACACAAATACCTTAAAGAACTACTGGAAAAACAACAAAAAAGGAGAAGGAAATGAATAAAAGCATCCAGGAGTTAAAAATGGAAATAGAAACAATAAAGAAATCACAAAGGAAGACAACCCTGGAGTTGGAAAACCTAGGAAAGAGACCAGAGTCATAGATGTGAGAATCACCAACAGGATAAAAGAGATAGAAGACATAACCTAGTGAGCAGAAGTTTCCATAGAAAACATTGAGACAACTGTGAAAGATAATGTAAAACAGAAAAAGCTCCTAGCCCAAAACATACAGGAAATCGAGGACACAATGAGAAGATCAAACCTAAAGATAACAGGTACAGAAGAGAGTGAAGACTGCCAACGTCAATGGACAGTAATACCTCCAAAAAAATTAAGGAAGAAATCTTCCCTAATCTAAAGAAAGAAATGTCCATAAACATACACAAAGCCTACAGAACTCCAAATAGATTGGACCAGAAAATGATATCCTCCCATCCCATAATAGTCAAAACACCAAATGCACAAAACAAATAAAAATATTAAAGGCAGTAAGGAAGATTAAATTACATATAAAGGCAAATCTATAAGAATTATACCAGAATTCTCACCAGAGACTATGAAAGCCAGAAGATCCTGGACAGATGTCATAAAGACACTAAGATAACACAAACGACAGCCCAGGCAACTGTATCCAGCAAAACTCTCAATTAAAATAGATGAAGAAACCAAGATATTCAATGACAAAACCAAATTTACACAATATTTTTCTACATATCCAGTAATACAAAGGACATCACTGGCATGCCCCAACACATAGAGGCAAGTAAAATCATAGATAAAGCAAGAATTAATTTTCACAACAAATCAAAGAGAACCACACAATCCTAAAGTAACCACCATTTATGTAATTAAGAGAAAGTGGCCATCACTATTCATTAATATCTCTCAACTTCAATGGACTCAATTCCCCACAGAAAAGACACAGACTGACAAACTGGATACACAATGAGATCCAGCGTTTTGAACCACAGGAAGCACAGACAGAAGACAGACACTACCTCAGCATAAAAGGCTGGAAAAATAAATTCCAAGCAAATGGTCTGAAGAATCAAGCTTGAGTAGCCATTCTAAAATCATATAGAATCGACTTTCAACCAAAAGAGATCAAAAGCTTAAGGAAGGACATCTCATATTCATCAAAGCAAAAATCCACCAAGATGAACTAGAAATTATAAATATCTATGCTCCAAATACATGAAAGAAACCTTACTAAACCTCAAAAAACATATTGCACCGAAAATAATAATCCAGGAGATTTAATCTCACTACTCCCATCACTAGACAGATAACAGAAACAGAAATTAAACAGAGACATATACAGACTAACAGAAGTTATAAACCAAATGGACTTAACAGACATTTTACAATATTCTATCAGAAAACAAAAGGACAACTTCTTCTCACCACTTCATGGCACTTTCTCCAAAATTGATCATATAATCAGTCATAAAGCAAGCCTCAAAGGATACAGAAAAATAGAAATAATCCAATGCACCCTATCAGACCTCCATGGGCTAAGGCTCTTCTTCAATAACAATTAGGAAAGAACTACTCACATAAACATGGAAGTTGAACAATGCTCTACTCAATGATAACTTTGTCAAGGAAGAAATGAAGAAAGAAACTAAAGATTTCATAGAATGTAATGAAAATGAAGGTACAATATACCCAAACTTTTGAGAAAAAATGAAAGCTGTGCTAAAAGGAAAACTCATAGCTGTGAGTGTCTGTATAAAGAAACAGGAGAGAGCATATGTCACCAGCTTGAGAGCACACCTAAAATCTCTAGAACAAAAAGAAGCAAATACACCCAGGAATAGTAGAAGGCAGGAAATAATCAAACTTATGGCTAAAATCAACCAAGTAGAACAAAATGGACTATACAAAGAATGAACAGAACCAAAAGCTGGTTCTTTGAGAAAATCAACAGGATACATAAACCCTTAGCCAGACTAACAAGAGGGCACACATGGTGTGTCCAAATTAACAAAAAAAGAATTGAAAAGGGAGACATAAATACAGAATCAGAGAAAATTAAAAAAGTAATCAGATCATCCTACAAAAGCCTAAAATCAACAAAAACTTGAACATTTGGAGAAAAATGACAATATTCTAGAGTAATGCCAGGTACCAAAGCTAAGTCAGGAACAGAAAAAAATGTTTAAACAACCAATAACTGCTAAGGAAATACAACCAATCATTAAAAACCTCCCTAACAAAAAGAGTCAAGGATCAGATGGGTTTGTGCAAAAATCTATCCAGAATTCATAGAAATTTTCATACCAATACTGTCCAAACTATTCCACAAAATTGAAACAGATGGAGCACTACTGAATTCCTTTGTGAAGCCACAATTACTCTAATTCCTAAGCCACAAAATGACCCAACAAAAAAAGAGAACTTCAGTCCATTTTCCCTTATGAATATCGATGCAAAAATACTCGATAAAAGACTTGCAAAAAAAAGTCAAAGAACACATCAAAACAATCATCCCTCATGATCAAGTCGGTTTTATCCCAGGCATGCAGGGATGGTTTTGTATGTAAATCTTCAACCTAATTCATTATATAATCACACTCAAAGATAAAAACCCAATGATCCTTTCATTAGATGCTGAGAATGCATTTGACAAAATTCAACACCCATCATGACAAAAGACCTGGAATGTACAGGAATTTAAGGCCCATACCTAAACATATACAGCTAATCCATAGCTAACATTAAACTAAGTAGAGAGAAACTTAAAACAATCACATTGAAATCAGGGACTAGACAAGGCTGCCCACTCTCTCACAACTTATTCAATATAGTTCTAGACATCTTAGCCAGAGCAAGTAGACACTGAAGGGGGTCAAAGGGATATAGATTGGAAAAAAAGAAGTCAAAATAGTACTGTTTGTAGTTGATATGATAGTATACTTAGTGACCTCAAAAAGTCCACAAGAGAATTAATGAGCCTGATAAACAATTTCAGCAAAGTGGCTGGGTATAAAAATAACTCTGCAGAAAAGCTAAGCAAGCAGAGAAAGAAACTAGGGATATGACACCCTTCACAATACCCCCCAAATAATATAAAATATCTCAGGTTACCTTATACAAGCAAGTAAAAGATATAAGCATATGAGCAGAACCTCAAGTCTCTGAACAAACTGAAGCATACTTCAGAAGGTGGAAAGATCTCCCATGTCCATGGACTGGCAGAAATAATACAGTAAAAATGATCATTATACCAAAAGCAACCTACAGATTCTTTCCAATCCCCATCAAAATTCCAATCCAATTCTTCATTGAGTTAGAGAAAAAAATTAATAAATTCATCTGGAATAAGAAAAAACATAATAGCTAAAACTGTCCTCAAAAATAAAATTACTTCCCTGGGAACCACTATCCATGAACTCGAGCAGTATTACAGAGCAACAGTGATAAAAACTGTATGGCATTAAGACAGAGGTAGGCAAATAAACCAGTGGAATAGAATTGAAGACCCAAAAATCAACCCATACACCCATGGTCACTTATTTTGTGAGAAAGGAGCCAAAACCATCAATGGAAAAAAAAAGATCGCATGTTTATAGAGTGGTGCTGATTCAACTGGGGGTCAACATGTAGAAGAATGAAGATCGAACCAGTGTTACTACACTGTAGAAAGCTTAAGTCCATCTGGATTAAAGACATCCATTTCATCACAGATATACTCAAACCAATAGAAGAAAACGTGGGAAGCATCTCGAACACATGGGTACTGAATATAATTTCCTGAACAAAACACCAAAGACTCATGCTTAAGATCAAGAATCGACAAATGTGATCTCATAAAACTGCAAAGCTTCTGTAAGGCATAGACACTGCTGTTAGGACAAAACGGCAACCAACAGATTGGGAAAAGATCTTTACCAATCCTACAACAGATAGAGGACTTACATCCAAAATATACAAAGAAACCATGAAGTTAGACTGTATGAGAAAAATAACCCTATTGAAAAATGGGGTTCAGAGCAAAACAAAGAATTCACAGCTGAAGAATATCGAATGGCAGGCAAGTACCTAAAGAAATGTATAATCTTTAGTCATAAGGGAAATGCAAATCAAAACAACCCTCAGATTTCACCTCACACCACTCAGAATGGATATGATCAAAAACTCAGGTGACTGCAAATGTGGCGAGGATGTGTAAAGAGATGAACACACCTCTATTGTTGGTGGGATTGGAGACTGGAACAAAAATTCTGGAAATCAGTGTGGAGTTTCCTCAGAAAATTGGACATTGAGATATCTGAAGACCCAGCTACACCTTTCTTGGCCATATACCCAAAAGATGCCCCAACATTTAACAAAGACACATGCTCGACTATGTTCATAGCAGCCTTATTTATAATAGCCAGAAGCTGGAAAGAAATCAAATGCTCTTAAACAGAGGAATGGACACAGATATATGGTACATCCTCACAATGGAGTGTCATTAAGAGATACCAAGTTAATATCAATGGAGAAAATAAAACTTTACTGGCTCTTTATCTGACGTATGGATCATATCTTTTAGACACAAAATACCTTATGCTTCATAAATAAAGTAATGCAATTAAATACGCTATATATTTGAATAAATGCTTAAAATAATGGCACAGTAATTATCAAAAATTACATGAAAAATACTAAACCCACAAATCATTGCTGAAGTACAATTACAAATAACAGTGTTTGTATAGTGTTGCTGGAACAAAGAACCCTGGTATAAGTTTGTTGGGTCTAAAATTTAATATAGTTATTAAAGAAATTAATATAAACCTGAAAACTGAAATTATTTGTGATCCAATAGTACCACTTTTGGAATATCTACCTGAAGGAATCTGTCTACTCCAGTTTTAATTCCATGAATGTCTTTACCTTCTAGCTCTTCACAATATCCATGTTACAAAATTGGAAAAATAAATTATATAGGCACTAGACCTTTATTTAACCAACAAAAGAGCAACATTATATCATTGGCATGGATATTGATGAAAATAGATATCATTGTGCCAGTTGAAAATTCAGAAGTATGAAGACAATTATCTAAATCTTATTAAAGTGGCCAACTGCTGTTTGTTTGACTTTGAAGCCTCTTCTATAGAAGGAAAGTCAGATGTCATGTTATTATCATGGTCACATTTTTCCCATGGTTCACATGGCCATAGAGAGGATTCTACTATTCCTGTTTTGCTAAATATCCATGTTGTCAAACTGCCTTCCAATTCTTATTGTTTTTGTCCATACATTACTGCTTTTATGAGCTCTGGTCAGAGAAATGAGTAGGTGTACTGTGCAGCAATTACTGTAGATTTGTGTAACTGGTATAAGTGCTAAGAAAGTGAGAAGAAGGGAGCTGAGTATAAGGCTAGGGAAACATTGCAGAAAAGGAGAAGGCAGAATTTGAGGAACGAGAAGATGAAATTGTCCCATCTAGACATGACACAGTTATTGGACCTATGGGCTCACTGCAACTACAGTCATATGACAAAGTCCTGTACATAATTAAGACAATCGATTAGGGAAGATCCAAGCAGGCAGTACTCAGTGAACCAATGGATTATAAAGAAAATAAAACAGGAAAACATAAAGAACATGAAGCTGAAAAGGGAATGTATCCAGAGAGTGTAGAACCAAGTTAAGGATCGGTGTGATCAAGGTACATTGTATACATGTATGAGGAATAAATAAAAATTCTAAAATAAAAAAATTTCTGAAAATATATTAATGATTTCTATATCCTATGGAAGTCATTTTTCTCAAAAATAGAATAGAGTATCCTAACTTTTTGTAAGTTGCAGAAAATTCAGTGAAAAATTTAGTTACCTTAGTTCAGTGAATGCTGTCTGCGTTATGGAAATATCAAACTGAGGCTCATTAATCTGTACAGTTAACTTATATCACCTGTTCAAATAAAATAAAATGAAAAAAACTGCATAATGATCCACCAAAACCAAACTGCACACTAGAGATTGAAATCCAAATCGAAAAATGTCCTGTTCGTAACCTCAACAATTTTACTCTTTGAAACTCCAAATTCTTATGAATATAAAAGTTCTAACCTGATACTCAGCATATATTATGGTGTCTCTGTGACTTATTTGGTAAGACTTTTAGGGTGGCACATTGCCATCAATTATGTCATTCATTTTTAAAATCCTAGGACAACAAGAAATAAAATCCATGGGCTTTGGTTCTGACAGCCAGGGATTGCACTCTGTACATTATCACTTTATATTAATTAGCTAAACTATGAAAGGCAATTTGCTGCCTCACAAAATTATATTGATTCATTGCTATGGTTATGACAAGGGTTTCTTTTAAAAATAGAAATAAATTTCTCATGACAAATTTTACTTTCTCTTCTGGTGTTTTGTGGGGTTTTGATGAGCTTAAACCTCTCCTTCCCAACATAGCACTGACAATAGATTATTTCTCACTGTAGATCCTAGTCACACTAAAGAAAGGAAAAACACTGAATATAGTATGTGCTTTGTACTCTGTCCCAACAGATCGTTTTTGACCACTTCTTCATCATCTTCACCACTACCACCACCACCACTACCACCACCACCACCACCACCAACACCAACACCAACACCAACACCACCATCATCAACATCATCAACACCATCATTATCTAATTTACATGAAATTGAATTTGGAATTTTGATACACCAAAGAATGAAATGAGAAGTATTGTGCTTGAAGAAGATATATTAATGAATACTAAGTCCTGTACAGTCATTTTAATGTTATAAAGATATTGCAAAAGTTGCTTCAGATGATTGAATGAAATGCTAGTGCCCTATACAACAGGGTTTGGGAGTCCCTTAGTGAGAGAATGGTACTTTACAGCAAGGCCTTCATTATCAGATTTTGACTCAACAAATCTGACAACGAAGTGAAATTGTCCCAGAAATAGGATAGTGCCTCTCTAGAAACAGCTTTTATCCACTAATATGCATTTACTTCTATTTCTTAATTGTCATGTTGATATGGGCTTAGGATACATTATGTTCTATTTATTAATGATATTTTAGTATTACTTGGTTTAATTTTGAAAATTAAAAAGGAACATACCTATGCCATGATTGTATCCCATAGAACTTTTAATTTGATCTTGAAGAGTTTCATGAAAACTGAAGTATCGAAAATGTATACCTTCCCATTCAAAACTTGTAACATCCATCATGTGAAACTCCCACTGAACCTCTGTGGATTGATGTCTCTGAAAGCATTTAAAGACTCTCCTACTGCATTATTGCAACTCTACAGAAGCTTCACTCCCATATTGGCCGTTCCAGATTGGCTGTAAATAAATCATTTGCTGTGTCTTCGAAAGGGTTTTAAATATTTTCATTAACTTTTGATGTGGAACTACTTAGGACTTTGAGAAAAGGAGACAGACAGGCCCTAGAAAGTATGTTTTTAAAATTATTTTCTTAAAATTAGACTTTCTCTTGCAATATTTTTAAATTATGATTTCCCTTCCCTCACTACCCCATTCTTCTATGCCTCTCTAGTCATCTGTTTCTACATTCTTCTGACTCTCAGTAGAAAATAGTCATCTATGGGATAAAAATAAAATGAAAGTTAATGAACTGGAGTAGAACAAAACAAGCAGATAGAAAAGAGCCAATGCATGCTACAAGAATCAGATACAGACACAGAGACCCAGACTTCCATTCACATACTCATGAATTCCATGGAAACATAAAACCAGGAAAAAATATATACACAAAACATACAGAGAAAAAATTAATAAATAAATAAACAAATAACAAAAGGAAAAAAACATTCTGAATAAAAAGTCCTAACAAGGATTTTCCAAAGATAATATTGAGTTCCCTTAGTGCTTTATATGCAGTCTACCCTTAAAATTAGTTTGGTTACCCAGTGAAATTGCCTTGGAGAAAACTAAGTTTTCATTTTCTAATGATAACCCATTGAAGATAACTTCCAGTTTAGAGAGAAGGTGAGATGCAGGGCTTGGCTTCTTTCAAGGGCTAATTAATAATTAAGGAGATCTGTGAGATGCTGTCCTCTGAGCATGATACATTTGTGGCACTCAGGAACTCACAATAGTTACATCTATCTGAACAGACTCTATACAATATTGATACTGCCTATTCAAAGGAACTAAGCGCAGTGCTGGAAATAGAAAATGATGTAGCTACGGGTGTCTTACCAGATGTTACATGTATAGCTTCATGCACATGTTCACAGAAGAGGCTCAGTTTATATCCAGGGGGTCATGAAGCAAAAAAGATAAAAGACATGCACGTTCTATGGGATTTGGTGTAAAGAGAGTATGTTGATTGGGAAAGATATTAGATTGAGAGTGTAGAGGGCTTCCATACATGTGTTGTGCAAGTGTGGAATTGTCAAAGAATAACTTGCTTTCTTAAAACTTTCAAATGTAACCACTAAGAACGGTTTGGCAGACATTCTTTCAAATCTACTCTATTTGTTTTTAAAATTGGGTCTCATAGTGTAGCTCAAATTGAACTAGAACTCCCAGTGTTCTATCTACTGCTTCCCATGCTCTTGTAGCAGGTTTACTCTACATTGACA
Source organism: Rattus norvegicus (assembly GCF_021556685.1). NCBI lineage: Eukaryota > Metazoa > Chordata > Mammalia > Rodentia > Muridae > Rattus > Rattus norvegicus. The sequence goes on from NW_028238930.1 coordinate 127,732, forward strand.
AAATTATTGAATATGTGTAAATCTTCTGTTTATGAAGTTTGATTACATAATGCAATATTCTGTCATGTGTTTTTCTTTTAACAATATATCTTGAATACATGTGCATGGGGAATTTCTTCATGGAACATCATCCATTTAATAAATGGTAGTATACTTATTTGTTTAAATAATAACCTCATGGTGGCTTTCATATTATTTTCATTTTCATTAACTAAAGTTAGCTACAGAAAATCAGCATGGACACTGACTCAGGTGATTATTTACATTATATTTTGTATAAATTACAAAACACGTTGTTGGAATGATGTCAAGGCTGTTAAGTAATGTAATATTTGTATAAATACTGCCAATTTCCATCTCAGAGACTATAATAAATACATATAGTAATCAATTTTATGTGAAAGAACCCATAGTATACCATTCAAAATTAAATGAGACATATATTTTAAAAGGGTATCAGTCTCTGACTTCTGTCATATTTTGAATAGGGGAAGTATTGACGAAGTTGAAGCAGAGGGCAACCTGTATAGGAAGACCACCAGTCTCAAATAACCCGGACCTCTGAGATCTACCAGACACTGAGCCACCAACCAGGCAGCATACACAAGCTGGTCTGATGCCCTGACACATGTATAGCAGAGGACTGACTGGTCTGGCCTAATCCTTGAGAGCCTTGAGGCCACAGGGATTATGGTGTCTGGCAGGATTTGGGGAAAATCCTCTTGGAGTCAGGGAAGGAAGAGGTGGAATGGGATAAAGAACTCTGGGAGGAGACCAGGAGAGTGTACAATGGAAAGAATGTAAATAAATAAAATAATTTATAAATAGATTCACTTATAAATTCAAATGCTAGATTCTTTTTAACATCTACATTGCAATTCAATCATGAAGTTTAGCGTTTTATGCTTACTGAACTGTGTAAGCTTTAATCCTTAACTTCCTCTTCATACTATTTGCGAATTTTCTTTCTTATTACATTGCATCAATTCTGTTTGCATATGTAGAAGGCTTACTCTTTATAATTTGTGCAGAAAATAGATTTATGAATCTTTTTATTTTAATGATCTGTTATGTGTGAATGTCTATGTATAGATTTGTGCATATGAACACAGGTACATGGGGAGACCAGGAGCTGCTTTTGTAGATGGTCACAAGTGGCTTCATGGGTGTTGGAAACCGAACGTGTTTGCTATTAAGAACAGTAAGTACTCTTAACTACTAAGCTAATACTACAGTACTCACTCCATAATAAAATCAACCTATTTATAATTTTCTGATGTATTTCAGGGTATCATTGAACTTGAGACATCTTGCCACGTTTTAAGTGCTATGACTACATACAAGCATTATTTTTTTCCAGCTTTCTTTTCTTTATCATCTTAAGATGTGTTGGATTAAATATGTTAATATTATGCAGTAAATCCTTCAAATGTTTACTTACAAAACCTTGGGTTAGTGTCTGTTTCTTTCCTCTGCAATGACTATATTAATTTTACACCTTGCAGTTCTCTCTTTACACAGTCCATCTGATGTGTTTTTGCTTTCATATAGAATGAAATAAGAGCTTTTTAGTTGTTCTTTGAATAGTTAATGTACTAAGAAAATGTGTTGAATTTTCTATTTGAAGGGCAATACATTAATTTTTAAAATATTCCTAGAGTTTTGTTTTTTTTCTTAGTATTATTGTTCTCATTAGTCTCATTATTAATATTCTGTGTAAGCTTTTATGTGTTCTGGTCATATAGTGAATATAGAAGTCTTCCAAACATATATGAGTAGGTATCTAATTTAGGTTCTTGGCTTTTCATGCCCTGAAATTTTATCTGCTAAACCACCTCACTGGAACACACTCTAACACTTTAAGGTGACATATAGCTCCAGGCTGCTTTTATATATACAATGTTTTCATCATTTGGCTTTTAATAAATATTTTTGATTATTCTAATATATTTTATTTTCCATGTCCACTTAGTAACTCTAGTATGCTTTTTTTAATATTTAATTATTTTAATCATAATTATGCATTTGATACCTAGTTAATGTAAAATTATCTTAGATACAATTGAATACATGCATTTAGTTACCTAAAGCATGAAGCTTGGTACATAATTTTGTTCATTATTACTATGCATTTGCATAAAACAGGATATTTCATAGTCACAATCCTGATGCCAATTTTACACAGTATGACAGCTAATAACTATCTGTGATTTTTAATCACTTAAAAGGATTTAGGATTATATTGTTAAATCTTATTTCCCCAACATCAAGTAAATAGATTTTATTTTGCTTCAATTAAGTAAATGTGCTATAGCAGGAAAATTTAATTTGCTTTTATTAGTTAAGACTAAATTTAACTTAATTTAACTTAATTTAACTTAAATTTAACTCCTGCCTATCAGAAAGTCAATATTCTATTACAGGAAGATGTGCCAGGCACTGGTCGAATTTCTAGTATAACCTGTAATTACAATCATCAGTCTTGTCAGTTTTAAGTTATTGTTCACAACATGCCTGGAGAACACAATGATCAACATGGCAGAATATCCACGATGGCAGGGCAGTGGCATAAATAGCTTGGTAATAGCAAAAAAACTCTCTAATTTTGCTTAAGTCCTGTTCAATGAACATGGATGGTACTGGTAATTTACCCATGTGTAGAAGGCTATTGAAGCTGTGGTTATGGGGTAGAATGAAAAGCCCATTACTTACTTAAGCAAGTATCTTACCTAACAACAACCAAAGCCATGTGTCCTTATATACAGAATTAATTACAGTCTCTGCAACAAAGATCACAGGAAAAACCCCAGCCATTCAAACTGCAGGTTAGCAATTTCAAGTCCAGTCTCAATGGCTCTATCTACAAAATGTCACTTGATTCAAGGCTGAGAAACATTACAGAGGAGGGTGCGAGAAGATTGTAAAAGACTAAAGAGTACTATGAGATGGGTTCTCAAAGTAACACCAGAAATTACACTCATAATGTCTCACTAACATGACTGCCTATACAACAGCTGAGGAAGAGAGGGAATGGGGAAGAATTAAAGTTTAGTTTTCTTTCTGTTTCAACTCCTCCTCCTCCTCCTCCTCCTCCTCCTCCTCCTCCTCCTCCTTCTTCTTCTTCTTCCTCTCTCTCTCTCTCTCTCTCTCTCTCTCTCTCTCTCTCTCTCTCTCTCTCTCTCTCTCTCCTTATTGGTCTTAACCGTTCTACATGGTCATAAGAATGGGATATTTTTCGGTCCCCAGCTCCGAAAAAAAGAACCAAAAAAAAAAAAAAAAAGAATGGGATATTTTCCCTTCTTCTACACGCTGGCTTCCAGTAGAACAAGCCCTATTTTTGAAAAACGCTATGTTTCTTCCTTTGATGATTTTATCTCCTTTGGCAAAGATCAACTGATAGGAGTGTGGGTTCATTTCTGGGTCTTCAATTCTATTTCATTGTCGATCTCTCTGTCTCTGTACCAACACCGTGCACTTTTTATCACTGTTGCTCTGTAATACTTGTTGAATTCTGGGTTGAAGATTTCCCCAGAAGTTCTATTATTGTTGAAGATAGTTTTCACTTTCCTGGCTTTTTCTTAATCCAAATGAATTTTAACATTGTTTCTTCTATCTCTATTAAAGAATTCAGTTGGATTTTTGATGGAGATTGCATTGCATGTGTAGTTTGCTTTTGGCACAATGGTCACCTTTACTATATTACTACTGTCAATCCATGAGCATGGAAGCTCTTTCTATCTTCTGAGACCTTCTTCAATTTCTTTCTTCAGATACTTGAACTTCTTGCATACAGATCATTCACTATCTTGGTTAAATTCACACCAAGATATTTTATATTATTTTGGACTATTGTGAAGTTTGTGAAATCACTATTTTCTTTCTCAGCCTGTCTATGGATACATTGAGGAGAGGAAGGCTCCTGGTATGTTTGAGTTAATTTTATACCCTGACATTTTTCTGAAGTTGTTTATCAGGTTAAAAAGTTCTCTGGTGGAACTTTTGGGATCACTTAATTATACTATCATATCGAGAGAGAGACCCAACAGCCTGGTCAGGTTGGCACTCCTGAGGCTGCAGAGCGGAAGAGACCACCAACTCTGCTCACCCCTGCCCACATCCCTGGCCCAAGAGGAAAGTGTATAAGGCCTCTGGGCTCCCGTGGGGAGGGCCCAGGAGCAGCAGGACACCTGCCTGAGACACCGCCTGAACCTGAAAGAAACAGACCGGATAAACAGTTCTCTGCACCCAAATCCCGTGGGAGGGAGAGCTAAACATTCAGAGAGGCAGACAAGCCTGGGAAACCAGAAGAGACTGCTCCCTGCACACACATCTCCGACGCCAGAGGAAAAAGCCAAAGACCATCTGGAACCCTGGTGCACTGAAGCTCCCGGAAGGGGCGGCACAGGTCTTCCTGGTTGCTGCCGCTGCAGAGAGCCCCTGGGCAGCACCCCACGAGCGAACTTGAGCCTCAGGACCACAGGTAAGACCAAATTTTCTGCTGCAAGAAAGCTGCCTGGTGAACTCAAGACACAGGCCCATAGGAACAGCTGAAGACCTGTAGAGAGGAAAAACTACACGCCCGAAAGCAGAACACACTGTCCCCATAACTGACTGAAAGAGAGGAAAACAGGTCTACAGCACTCCTGACACACAGGCTTATAGGACAGTCTAGCCACTGTCAGAAATAGCAGAACAAAGTAACGCTAGAGATAATCTGATGGCGAGAGGCAAGCGCAGGAACCCAAGCAACAGAAACCAAGACTACATGCCATCATCGGAGCCCAATTCTCCCACCAAAACAAACATGGAATATCCAAACACACCAGAAAAGCAAGATCTAGTTTCAAAATCATATTTGATCATGATGCTGGAGGACTTCAAGAAAGACATGAACACACTTAGGGAAACACAGGAAAACATTAATAAACAAGTAGAAGCCTACAGAGAGGAATCGCAAAAATCCCTGATACAATTCCAGGAAAACACAATCAAACAGTTGAAGGAATTAAAAATGGAAATAGAAGCAATCAAGAAAGAACACATGGAAACAACCCTGGATATAGAAAACCAAAAGAAGAGACAAGGAGCTGTAGATACGCGCTTCATCAACAGAATACAAGAGATGGAAGAGAGAATCTCAGGAGCAGAAGATTCCATAGAAATCATTGACTCAACTCAAAAAAGATAATGTAAAGCAGAAAAAGCTACTGGTCCAAAACATACAGGAAATCCAGGACTCAATGAGAGGATCAAACCTAAGGTTAATAGGTATAGAAGAGAGTAAAGACTCCCAGATCAAAAGACCAGTAAATATCTTCAACAAAATCATAGAAGAAAACTTCCCTAACCAAAAAAAAGATATTGCCATAGGCATACAAGAATCCTACAGAACTCCAAATAGATTGGACCAGAAAAGAAACACGTCCCGTCACATAATACTCAAAAACCAAACGCAAAAAATAAAGAAATAATATTAAAAGCAGTAAGGGAAAAAGGTCAAGTAACATATAAAGGCAGACCTATCAAAATCACACCAGACTTCTCGCCAGAATCTATGAAAGCCAGAAGATCCTGGACAGATGTCATATGGACAATAAGAGTATACAAATGCCAGCCCAGGTTACTGTATCCAGCAAAACTCTCAATTAACATAGATGGAGAAACCAAGATATTCCATGACAAAACCAAATTTGCACAATATCTTTCTACAAATCCAGCACTACAAAGGATAATAAATGGTAAAGCCTAACATAAAGAGGCAAGCTATACCTTAGAAGAAACAAGAAACTAATCCACTTGGCAATAAAACAAAGAGAAGAAAAGCACACAAACATATCCTCACATACAAATATGAATATAACAGGAAGCAATAATCACTATTCCTTAATATCTCTCAACATCAGTGACCTCAACTCCCCAATAAAAAGACATAGATTAACAAACTGGATACGCAACGAGGCCCCTGCATTCTGCTGCCTACAGGAAACACACCTCAGAGACAAAGACAGACACTACCTCAGAGTGAAAGGCTAGAAAACAACTTTCCAAATGGTCAGAAGAAGTAAGCTGGAGTAGCCATTCTAATATCAAATAAAATCAATTTTCAACTAAAAGTCATCAAAATAGATAAGGAAGGACACTTCATATTCATCAAAGGAAAAATCCACTAAGATGAACTCTCAATCCTAAATATGTATGCCCCAGATACAAGGGCACCTACATACGTAAACAAAACCTTACTAAAGCTCAAAATACATATTGCCCCTCACACAATAATAGTAGGAGACTTCACCACCCCACTCTCATCAATGGACACATCACGGAAAGATAAATTAAATAGAGACGTAGACAGACTAAGAGATTTCATGAGCCAAATGGACTTAACAGATATTTATAGAACATTCTACCCCAAAGCAAAAGGATATACCTTCTTCTCAGCTCCTCATGGTACTTTCTCCAAAATTGACCATATAGTTGGTCAAAAAACGGGCCTCAACAGGAACAGAAAAATAGAAATAATCCCATGCGTGCTATCAGACCACCACGGAATAAATTGGTCTTCAATAACACTAAGGGATGAATGCCCACATATACTTGGAAAGTGAACAATGCTCTACTCAATGATAACCTGGTGAAGGAAGAAATAAAGAAAGAAATTAAAGACTTTTTAGAATTTAATGAAAATGAAGGTACAACATACCCAAACGTATGGGACACAATGAAAGCTGTGCTAAGAGGAAAACTCATAGCGCTGAGTGCCTGCAGAAAGAAACAGGAAAGAGCATATGTCAGCAGCTTGACAGCACACCTAAAAGCTCTAGAACAAAAAGAAGCAAATACACCCAGGAGGAGTAGAAGTCAGGAAATAATCAAACTCAGAGCTGAAATCAACCAAGTAGAAACGAAAAGGACCATAGAAAGAATCAACAGAACCAAAGTTGGTTCTTTGAGAAAATCACCAAGATAGATAAACCCTTACCCAGACTAACGAGAGGACACAGAGAATATGTCCAAATTAACAAAATCAGAAACGAAATCGGAGACATAACTACAGATTCAGAGGAAATTCAAAAAATCATCAGATCTTACTATAAAAGCCTATATTCAACAAAACTTGAAAATCTACAGGAAATGGACAATTTCCTAGACAGATACCAGTTACCAAAGTTAAATCAGGAACAGATAAACAGTTAAACAACCCCATAACTCCTAGGAAATAGAAGCAGTCATTAAAGGTCTCCCAACCAAAAAGAGCCCAGGTCCAGACAGGTTTAGTGCAGAATTCTATCAAACCTTCATAGAAGACCTCATAACAATATTACCCAAACTATTCCACAAAATTGAAACAGATGGATCACTACCGAATTCCTTCTACGAATCTACAATTACTCTTATACCTAAACCACACAAAGACCCAACAAAGAAAGAGAACTTCAGACCAATTTCCCTTATGAATATTGACGCAAAAATACTCAATAAACTTCTGGCAAACTGAATCCAAGAGCACATCAAAACAATCATCCACCATGATCAAGTAGGCTTCATCCCAGGCATGCAGTGGTGGTTTAATATACGGAAAACCGTCAACATGATCCATTATATAAACAAACTAAAGGAACAAAAACCACATGATCATTTCATTAGATGCTGAGAAAGCATTTGACAAAATTCAACACCCCTTCATGATAAAAGTCCTGGAAAGAATAGGAATTCAAGGCCCATACCTAAACATAGTAAAAGCCATATACAGCAAACCAGTTGCTAACATTAAATTAAATGGAGAGAAACTTGAAGCAATCCCACTAAAATCAGGGACTAGACAAGGCTGCCCACTCTCTCCCTACTTATTCAATATAGTTCTTGAAGTTCTAGCCAGAGCAATCAGACAACAAAAGGAGGTCAAGAGGATACAGATGGGAAAAGAAGAAGTCAAAATATCACTATTTGCAGATGATATGATAGTATATTTAAGTGATCTGAAAAGTTCCAAGAGAGAACTACTAAAGCTGATAAACAACTTCAGCAAATTGGCTGGGTATAAAAATTAACTCAAATAAATCAGTAGCCTTCCTCTACTCAAAAGAGAAACAAGCTGTAAAGAAATTAGGGAAACGACACCCTTCATAATAGACCCAAATAATATAAAGTACCTTGATGTGACTTTAACCAAGCAAGTAAAAGATCTGTACAATAAGAACTTCAAGACACTGAAGAAAGAAATTGAAGAAGACCTCAGAAGATGGAAAGATCTCCCATGCTCATGTATTGGCAGGATTAATATAGTAAAAATGGCCATTTTAAAAAGGAATCTACAGATTCAATGCAGTCCCCATCAAAATACCAATCCATTTCTTCAAAGAGTTAGACAGAACAATTTGAAAATTCATCTGGAATAACAAAAATCCAAGAATAGTTAAAATTATTCTCAACAATAAAAGGACTTTAGGTTTAATCACTATCCCTGAACTCAAGCAGTATAACAGAGCTATAGTGATAACAACTGCATGCTATTGGTACAGAGACAGACAGATAGACCAATGGAACAGAATTGAAGACACAGAAATGAACCCACACACTTATGGGCACTTGATTTTTGACAAATGAGCCAAAACCATCCAATGGAAAAAAGATAGCATTTTCAGCAAATGGTGCTGGTTCAACTGCAGGTCAACATGTAGAAGAATGCAGATCGATCCATGCTTATCACCCTATACAAAGCTTAAGTCCAAGTGGATCAAGGACTCCACATCAAACCAGATACACTCAAACAAACAGAAGAAGAAGTGGGGAAGAATCTCGAACACATGGGCACTGGAAAAAAATTTCCTGAACAAAACACCAATGGCTTATGCTCTAAGATCAAGAATCGACACATGGGATCTCATAAAGCTGCAAAGCTTCTGTAAGGCAAAGGACACTGTGGTTAGGACAAAACGGCAACCAACAGATTGGGAAAAGATCTTTACCAATCCTACAACAGATAGAGGCCTTATATCCAAAATATACAAAGAACTCAAGAAGTTAGACCGCAGGGAGACAAATAATCCTATTAAAAATATGGGGTTCGGAGCTAAACAAAGAATTCACAGCTGGGGAATGCCGAATGGCTGAGAAACACCTAAAGAAATGTTCAACATCTTTAGTCATAAGGGAAATGCAAATCAAAACAACCCTGAGATTTCACCTCACACCAGTGAGAATGGCTAAGATCAAAAACTCAGGTGACAGCAGATGCTGGCAAGGATCCGAAGAGAGTGGAACACTCATCCATTTTTGGTTGGATTGCAGACATGAACAATCATTCTGGAAATCAGTCTGGAGGTTCCTCAGAAAATTGGACACTGTACTGCCTGAGGATCCAGCTATACCTCTCTTGGGCATATACCCAAAAGATGCCCCAACATATAAAAAAGACACGTGCTCCACTAAGTTCATCGCGGCCTTATTTATAATAGCCAGAAGCTGGAAAGGATCCAGATGCCCTTCAACAGAGGAATGGATACAGAAAATGTGGTACATCTACACAATGGAATATTACTCAGCTATCAAAAACAATGACCTTATGAAATTCGTAGGCAAATGGTAGGAACTGGAAAATATCTTCGTGAGTGAGGTAACCCAATCACAGAAAAACACACATGGTATGCACTCATTGATAAGTGGCTATTAGCCCAAATGCTTGAATTACCCTAGATGAGTAGAACAAATGAAACTCAAGACGGATGATCAGAATGTGAATGTTTCACTCCTTCTTTAAAAGGGGAACAAGAATACCCTTGGCAGGGAATAGAGGCAATGATTAAAACAGACACAGAAGGAACACCCATTCAGAGCTTCCCCCACATGTGGCCAATGCATATACAGCCATCCAATTAGACAAGATGGACGAAGCAAAGTATTTCAGGCCGACAGGAGCCGGATGTAGATCTCTCTTGAGAGACACAGCCAGAATACGGCAAACACATAGGCCTATGTCAGCAGCAAACCACTGAACTGAGAATAGGTCCCCTATTGAAGGAATCAGAGAAAGAACTGGAAGAGCTTGAAGGGGTTCGAGACCCCAAAAGTACAACAATGTCAAGCAACCAGAGCTTCCAGGGACTAAGCCACTACCTAAAGACTATACATGGACTGACCCTGGACTCTGACCTCATAGGTAGCAATGAATATCCTAGTAAGAGCACCAGAGGAAGAAGAAGCCCTGTGTCCTGCTAAGACTGAACCCCCAGTGAACTAGATTGTTGGGGGGAGGGCGACAAGGGGGGGGGGTGGGGACGGGAACACCCATAAAGAAGGGGAGAAAGGAAGGGGATGTTACCTGGAAACCGGGAAAGGGAATAACACTCGAAATGTATATAAGAGGGCTTGAGAGATGGCTCTGTGGTTAAGAACACCCGACTGTTCTTCCAGAGGTCATGAGTTCAATTCCCAGCAACCACATGGTGGCTCACAACCATCTGTAAAGAGATCCGATGCCCTCTTCTGGTGTATCTGAAGACAGCTACAGTGTACTTATATATAATAAATAAAATAAATCTTAAAAAAAAGAAAGAAATGTATATAAGAAATACTCAAGTTAATAAAAAAAGAAATAATAGCAATAATAATGGTAATGATAATAATCTGAACCAAACAACTATCCAAAATAGGCACCAAATACATATTCAAGGCCAACAACATAAAAACTAAGTATAAAAAAGATTTTTAAGATCATGGAATTCATTATCTCTTCTATGTGGTTCGCACTGAGACTATATCTCAATAAAGCAGAGACAGAATACGTCAGATATTCCGGAGTTTAATTTCCAATACTTGGTGAATGTTTTCATTTTCTGGTAGTCATTAGACAAATACTGTTGATTTTCTCATTAATTTGTTCTATGAGATCATTCCTAAAGTACTATGTTTTAGGAGTAGCTAAATATATGACCACAAGGATAGAGTATGGATACCTTTTCCATCATGAAATTGGTATACAGATTAGGCCACACTAGACACATCGAAAGGCCAATCCACATGTGTACCTCTGGCTTACTGGGAACAATTGTGAATCCCAAGACCCTGCAAATTTTAGTCATCTATCTCTACATATGGTTTCTGGGATTACAGGGTGCATCACGACACAAGAAAAAACTGTTTCTTATGAGTTGAAAAACACATTTTATTCTGAAAAATATATTAATTTTTTTCAAAAAGGGTTTAATGATACAATCATAACCCAATGTGCATGATGTTAACAAAACTGCAAATTCACCAAAAGAACAAAAATTTATTAAGAATGAATAACAAAACTTCCAACCAAACCAACAGTACTAATACCTGAAGCAAACACAACTCAAACCAAAAATAAAACACAGTAATTAAGCTAAGCAGAATTCTCCAGCCGAAGGTTTAGCACCACAGTCGTACCTTGCGGCTGGCCTTGGGAACATAGTGGAAAGGCAGTCAGTCACCAATTGTAATACATTTTAACAGGTGAATCTAGCTATGCCTTTTTGAGGCCTTTACAGGTCACAGTCTTCCAAAGCTAATATGAGACTTGTATAGAATTTGGTTTCTAGACTTTGAACTTCTCTTGATGGATTTCCAACAATAAAGTAGAAAATCCCTCATAACAAGAACAAATTAATCCTCTCAGACTCCTCCTGGATGCTCAGAAGCTCTTGATGTGCTTCAACATTTCTTTGAAACCCTCCCATGTTCATGTTCGGCATGAAGGTAATTCCAGTGTCTGAATGGAAACTCACTTCCCTTTCCTACCTAGGCTACAGCATTTACTTAGCTCAAATGTTTACACTCCTAAGGAGATAAACATTTCAAAAATTCATCCTCTCAGTGTGTACCACTAAATATATAGCATATATTTCTACCATTTCAAGTCTTCCTTATCCATATTTCCTGAAGACTTTAGCTTTCTCCATTTTAGTAACAGGTTCTGTACCCAGCAGTCCTTGGTTACATGCAATGTTTGTCCTTGGCTTTGAACCAGCTGCTCAGTCTTAGGACCTTACCCAAGCACAAGTTTCTCCATTTTTGAATTAAGTTGTTGCTAATACGATTTCTGAGGTTTTTCAACTTGAAGAAATCTCCAAACTCTTACTGTCCCTACAGTTATGTTTAGGAATGACGTGGTTCAATACTGCAATCATGAGACCTGAGCAATTGCAGTTTCATAAAATCAAAATTAAATCACTACACATCTCTGAAATGCTGTTTCAACATGGATTAAGTAGTTACTGTTTTCAAGTCATCCCTCTTAAACTTTAAAATGTAAGCATTACTCATGCACAGAATGCTTTCTCAAGAAAGGAGGAGGAAGGGGTTGGGGATTTAGCTCAGTGGTAGAGCGCTTGCCTAGCAGGAGCAAGGCCCTAGCAAGGCCCTGGGTTCGGTCCCCAGCTCCGAAAAAAAAAAAAAAAGAAAGGAGGAGGAATTCTAAATTTTTCATTGAGTTTGGGTTTAACTTACTTGTGGAGAATACTCTTCATATCTTGGATAATTCCAGCATGCCACACACAGCACAGAGGAAGTCAATTATTTGTGGGTTTTGTGTGTGTGTGTGTGTGTGTGTGTGTTTGTGTGTGTTTGTGTGTGTTTGTGTGTGTGTTTGTGTGTATGTGTGTATCTGTGTATCTGTGTGTTTATGTGTGTGCATGTGCCTGTGTGTATAGTGTCTAGGTCACTCCACAGAAAATCATGCTACGTTTTGGAGAAGCACACTTATTCAATGATACCATGGCCTCCTCAGTTTTGTATGCCTCTTTAGCATACCTAATCACTTCAAATTACACCATTTACCTATACCTCTGGGGCAAAGACTAAATTCATAATATCCACCAATCTCCATAGGGATTCAGAGCTGATTGATAAATAATTTTTGGAGTCTTTAGATTCAAATTTTGTCCCAAAACTCATTAAGTATTTATTGTCCTCAAAACTCAAATCTCAGTGGTATTTTCGACTTTTGAGTTTCATGCCCAAACCTCATTCACTACATGCACTCCCTCCATTGTTGACAAGTTCAAGCTATGCTTTCCGAATGTCATGTTTGCTGTGACTACCTAGTTATACAGACATGTGATAGGCAAGTGAGTTCTAATATATGCCCTTTCAAGGATCTTTGCCTGAGACACAAAGGAAGACTTTCTATCACTATCCTTCTAACCCAGAGATATCACTGATCTATTGTATTTTTTACTACCTTCATGCATGAATAGTGAAGAGTCAATTCTCAAACACAGCCCACAAATGGTCCTCACCACCTTAGGTAGCACACTCAAAATGACAAAGAAGAAAATAAACTGAGAACATAGTTCAGAATGCTTGTCAGTGATGCGATGATTCGACACAGTTAATCCATCTCAGGGACATCTCCCGTAGATAAATGAACAATTTCTCCTATTTCTTCATCTATTCCTCCTGATTAGTAATATTGGAGGGTTGGGATGATGTCTTCCCAGTAGGCCAGGAACATAGATAAATACAATTAAGCAAAGACTTGGGGAAGATCCACAAACTACAACAGTTTGAATAGGGGAGTAAAAAATACAGAAAAGTTTTAAATCTGATAAAAACTTCCCTCAGAGGCTCAAAAATAGCTTTTTTTTAGCCGTGAGGGTGGTTATGATGTGATCAATGGTACAAAGTTGTGGTTACAGGTGCACTGATTAACACAGGTGTAATTTGAGTCATCAAAAGCAAACAATCAGAGAAAGCATGATGGGTCAATCTTGGAATGAGCAATTAAGAAGTGAAACTGAAGTATAGAGAGGTATCATCTGGAAGAAACAGACTGACAGAGACAAAGACAGAAAGACAGACAGACAGATACACACACACACACACACACACACACACACACACACACAGACACTCACACAAAACAAAGCAGAAGTCACAGGGGAAAATATGTTGTAGATCATTGGCAAGGAGCTTCAGCCAGGGAAGAAAAATCAAATTCTTCATTTGGGGGCCACATGTGACAACGTCTATACTCCTGAAAGGCAGTCACTACTACATTTATATACAACATCCATTAGGAAAATACAGACAGGGAAGTGTAACATAAGGGAAGAGACTAGGTATTGTTACACGATGCATGTTTATTAAAGCCCCATGTTACCTTTCTCCTGATGCTGGTAGTCCCTGTAAAGAGAAGCCATGGTCATCCTGGCATGCATTTCTTTTATCTCTGAAAATTTTCCTTCCATACATGATCCTTGGCCCCTAGGCTTGTTGGGAGCTGTTGATATTCTACATCTTCTCAGTGGTTAAAGTTCTAGTCTAGTAGATTTGGACATCAGTTATATTTTTAATTGTGGTTCTACAATAGAGAGCAATTTCAGATCACACTGGAGTTTATGAGAGAATAAAGTGCTTGAACTGAAATGAAATATATTATCATTAGTAAAGATTATTGTAGGAAAGCTGAAAAACAGGAAAGAGAGGCAGACAGAAGGAGAAAGAGAGATGAGACTGAAAGACAGAGAAAGACACATACACAGAGAGACAGAGTGTAAAAATATGCCTTGTGTATATGAAGCCAGAAAATAATTTGTGAATCTAGGAGACAACACATAAATGACTGCCTGTAAATCCCAGTAACTAAGAAAGAAGCCTGGAACCAGTTGTGCTATTGAGATCATACAAGATTGGTATATACCAATGTGAGACACTAGACTTCCATGTGCAAATCCTTAGCCTAGAAAATGTAGTTATGGTTGTCCAGAAAACAAAACAAAACAAAACACAGATTTGTCTCCTCTGTCCCCATTCATTACTCTGATCTCCAATGTCACAAGAGGATAAATGGTCTTCCACTTACCCTGAAAAGTAGCTCACAATGAATAGCAGCTATCTTCAACATTCCATCATCTGAGCCTACCCTTGTCTTGTGGATGGAACTCAGGAAGCTAACTGACAGGTTAACCTTTGCCTAGCTGGGTGTCAAATTTCAGACATGATACCACAACCTGTGATTGTCAACACTTCCATGTTTCTAATGGGAGGACAGTGTCACAATGGCCTGATACTCTCTTGTCACGCTTTTTTTTTTATTAACTTGAGTATTTCTTATATACATTTCAAGTGTTATTCCCTTTCCCGGTTTCCGGGCAAACATCCCCCTCCCCCTCCCCTTCCTTATGGGTGTTCCCCTCCCAACCCTCCCCCATTGCTGCCCCCCCATAGTCTAGTTCACTGGGGGTTCAGTCTTAGCAGGACCCAGGGTTTCCCCTTCCACTGGTGCTCTTACTAGGATATTCATTGCTACCTATGGGGTCAGAGTCCAGGGTCAGTCCATGTATAGTCTTTAGGTAGTGGCTTAGTCCCTGGAAGCTCTGGTTGCTTAAGGTTGTTGTACTTTTGGGGTCTCGAGCCCCTTCAAGCTCTTCCAGTTCTTTCTCTGATTCCTTCAACGGGGGACCTATTCTCAGTTCAGTGGTTTGCTGCTGGCATTCGCCTCTGTATTTGCTGTATTCTGGCTGTGTCTCTCAGGAGTGACCTACATCCAGCTCCTGTCGGTCTGCACTTCTTTGCTTCATCCATCTTGTCTAATTGGGTGGCTGTATATGTATGGGCCACATGTGGGGCAGGCTCTGAATGGGTATTACTTCAGTCTCTGTTTTAATCTTTGCCTCTCCCTTCCCTGCCAAGGGTATTCTTTTTCCTCATTTAAAGAAGGAGTGAAGCATTCACATTTTGATCATCCGTCTTGAGTTTCGTTTGTTCTAGGGATCTAGGGTTATTCAAGTATTTGTGCTAATAGCCACTTATCAATGAGTGCATACCATGTATGTCTTTCTGTGATTGGGTTAGCTCCTTCAGGATGATATTTTCCAGTTCCAACCATTTGCCTACGAATTTCATAAACTCATTGTTTTTGATAGCTGAGTAATATTCCATTGTGTAGATGTACCACATTTTCTGTATCCATTCCTCTGTTGAAGGGCATCTGGGTTCTTTCCATTTTCTGGCTATTATAAATAAGGCTGCGATGAACATAGTGGAGCACGTGTCTCTTTTATATGTTGAGGCATCTTTTGGGTATATGCCCAAGAGAGGTATAGCTGAATCCTCAGGCAGTACAATGTCCAATTTTCTGAGGAACCTCCAGACTGATTTCCAGAATGGTTTTACCAGTCTGCAATCCCACCAACAATGGAGGAGTGTTCCTCTTTCTCCACATCCTCGCCAGCATCTGCTGTCATCTGAGTTTTTGATCTTATCCATTCTCACTGGTGTGAGGTGAAATCTCAGGGTTGTTTTGATTTGCATTTCCCTTATGACTAAAGATGTTGAACATTTCTTTAGGTGTTTCTCAGCCATTCGGCATTCCTCAGCTGTGAATTCTTTGTGTAGCTCTTAACCCCATTTTTTAGTAGGGTTATTTGTTTCCCTGCGGTCTACCTTCTTGAGTTCTTTGTATATTTTGGATATAAGGCCTCTATCTGTTGTAGGATTGGTAAAGATCTTTTCCCAATCTGTTGGTTGCCGTTTTGTCCTAACCACAGTGTCCTTTGCCTTACAGAAGCTTTGCAGTTTTATGAGATCCCATTTTTCGTTCTTGCTCTTAGAGCATAAGCCATTGATGTTTTGTTCAGGAAATTTTTTCCAGTGCCCATGTGTTCAAGATGCTTCCCTAGTTTTTCTTCTATTAGTTTGAGTGTGTCTGGTTTGATGTGGAGGTCATTGATCCACTTGGACTTAAGCTTTGTACAGGGTGATAAGCATGGATCGATCTGCATTCTTCTACATGTTGACCTCCAGTTGAACCAGCACCATTTGCTGAAAATGCTATCTTTTTTCCATTGGATGGTTTTGGCTCCTTTGTCAAAAATCAAGTGACCATAGGTGTGTGGATTCATTTCTGGGTCCTCAATTCTATTCCATTTGTCTGGCTGTCTGTATCTGTACCAATACCATGCAGTTTTTATCACTATTGCTCTGTAATACTGCTTGAGTTCAGGGATAGTGATTCCCCCTGAAGTCCTTTTATTGTTGAGGATAGCTTTAGCTATCCTGGGTTTTTTGTTATTCCAGATGAATTTGCAAATTGTTCTGTCTAACTCTTTGAAGAATTGGATTGGTATTTTGATGGGGATTGCATTGAATCTGTAGATTGCCTTTGGTAAAATGGCCATTTTTACTATATTAATCTTGCCAATCCATGAGCATGGGAGATCTTTCCATCTTCTGAGGTCTTCTTCAATTTCTTTCCTCAGTATTTTGAAGTTCTTATAGTACAGATCTTTTACTTGCTTGTTTAAAGTCACACCGAGGTACTTTATATTATTTGGGTCTATTATGAAGGGTGTCGTTTCCCTAATTTCTTTCTCGGCTTGTTTCTCTTTTGTATAGAGGAAGGCAACTGATTTATTTGAGTTAATTTTATACCCAGCCACTTTGCTGAAGTTGTTTATCAGCTTTAGTAGTTCTCTGGTGGAACTTTTGGGATCACTTAAAGATACTATCATGTCATCTGCAAAAAGTGATATTTTGACCTCTTCTTTTCCGATCTGTATCCCCTTGACCTCCTTTTGTTGTCTGATTGCTCTGGCTAGAACTTCAAGAACTATATTGAATAAGTAGGGAGAGAGTGGGCAGCCTTGTCTAGTCCCTGATTTTAGTGGGATTGCTTCAAGTTTCTCTCCATTTAGTTTAATGTTAGCAACTGGTTTGCTGTATATGGCTTTTACTATGTTTAGGTATGGGCCTTGAATTCCTATTCTTTCCAGGACTTTTATCATGAAGGGGTGTTGAATTTTGTCAAATGCTTTCTCAGCATCTAATGAAATGATCATGTGGTTTTGTTCTTTCAGTTTGTTTATATAATGGATCACGTTGATGGTTTTCCGTATATTAAACCATCCCTGCATGCCTGGGATGAAGCCTACTTGATCATGGTGGATGATTGTTTTGATGTGCTCTTGAATTCGGTTTGCCAGAATTTTATTGAGTGTTTTAGCGTCGATATTCATAAGGGAATTTGGTCTGAAGTTCTCTTTCTTTGTTGTGTCTTTGTGTGGTTTAGGTATAAGAGTAATTGTGGCATTGTAGAAGGTATTCGGTAGTGATCCATCTGTTTCAATTTGGGGGAATAGTTTGATAATATTGGTATGAGGTCTTCTATGAAGTTTTGATAGAATTCAGCACTAAACACGTCTGGACTTGGGCACTTTTTGGTTGGGAGACCTTTAATGACTGCTTCTATTTCATTAGGAGTTATTGGGTTGTTTAACTGGTTTATCTGTTCCTGCTTTAACTTCGGTTCCTGTTATCTTTCTAGGAAATTGTCCATTTCCTGATGATTTTCAAGTTTTGTTGAATATAGGTTTTTATAGTAAGATCTGATGATTTTTTTAATTTCCTCTGAATTTGTAGTTATGTCTCCCCTTTCATTTCTGATTTTGTTAATTTGGACGCACTCTCTGTGTCCTCTCTTTAGTCTGGCTAAGGGTTTATCTATCTTGTTGATTTAATCAAAGAACCAAGTTTTGGTACTGTTGATACTTTCTATGGTCCTTTTTGTTTCTACTTGTTTCTACTTCAGATTTCAGCTCTGAGTTTGATAACTTCCTACCTTCTACTCCTCCTGGGTGTATTTGCATCTTTTTGTTCTAGGGCTTTTAGGTGTGCTGTCAAGCTGCTGACATATGCTCTCTCCTGTATCTTTCTGTAGGCACTCAGCGCTATGAGTTTTCCTCTTAGCACACCTTTCATTGTGTCCCATAAGTTTGGGTATGTTGTACCTTCATTTTCATTAAATTCTAAAAGTTTTTAATTTCTTTCTTTATTTCTTCCTTGACCAGGTTATCATTGAGTAGAGCATTGTTCAATTTCCACGTATATGTGGGCATTCTTCCCTTATTGTTATTGAAGACCAGTTTTAGGCCGTGGTGGTCTGATAGCACGCATGGGATTATTTCTATCCTTCTGTACCTGTTGAGGCCCGTTTTTTGACCAATTATATGGTCAATTTTGGAGAAAGTACCATGAGGAGCTGAGAAGAAGGTATATCCTTTTCCTTTAGGATAGAATATTCTATAAATATCCGTTAAGTCCATTTGACTCATGACTTCTCTTAGTCTGTCGACATCACTGTTTAATTTCTGTTTCCATGATCTGTCCATTGATGAGAGTGGGGTGTTGAAATCTCCCACTATTATTGTGTGAGGTGCAATGTGTGTTTTGAGCTTTAGTAAGGTTTCTTTTATGTATGTAGGTGCCCTTATATTTGGGGCATAGATATTTAGGATTGAGAGTTCATCTTGGTGGATATTCCCATTGATGAATATGATGTCCTTCCTTATCTTTTTTCATGACTTTTAGTTGAAAATTGATTTTATTTGATA
The DNA here is from genome assembly GCF_021556685.1 of Rattus norvegicus. Classification (NCBI taxonomy): domain Eukaryota; kingdom Metazoa; phylum Chordata; class Mammalia; order Rodentia; family Muridae; genus Rattus; species Rattus norvegicus. The sequence goes on from NW_028238930.1 coordinate 147,084, forward strand.
TTAGAATGGCTACTCCAGCTTGCTTCTTCTGACCATTTTCTTGGAAAGTTGTTTTCCAGCCTTTCACTCTGAGGTAATGTCTGTCTTTGTCTCTGAGGTGTGTTTCCTGTAGGCAGCAGAATGCAGGGTCCTCGTTGCATATCCAGTTTGTTAATCTATTTCTTTTTATTGGGGAGTTGAGGCCATTGATGTTGAGAGATATTAAGGAATAGTGATTATTGCTTCCCTTTATATTCATTTTTGGATGTGAGGTTATGTTTGTGTGCTTTCATTCTCTTTGTTTTGTTGCAAGACGATTAGTTTCTTGCTTCTTCTAGGGTATAGCTTGCCCCCTTATGTTGGGCTTTACCATTTAATATCCTTTGTACTGCTGGATTTGTAGAAAGATATTGTGTAAATTTGGTTTTGTCATGGAATATCTTGGTTTCTCCATCTATGATAATTGAGAGTTTTGCAGGATACAGTAACCTAGGCTGGCATTTGTGTTCTCTTAGGGTCTGTATGACATCAGTCCAGGATCTTCTGGCCTTCATAGTTTCTGGCAAGAAGTCTGGTGTGATTCTGATAGGTCTGCCTTTATATGTTACTTGACTTTTTTCCCTTACTGTTTTTAATATTATTTCTTTATTTTGTGCGTTTGGTGTTTTGACAATTATGTGACAGGAGGTGTTTCTTTTCTTGTCCAATCTATTTGGAGTTCTGTAGGCTTTTTGTATGTCTATGCGTATCTCTTTTTTAGGTTAGGGAAGTTTTCTTCTATGTTTTTTTGAAGATATTTACTGGTCCTTTGAGCTGGGAGTCTTCACTCTCTTCTATACCTATTATCCTTAGATTTTGTCTTCTCATTGAGTCCTGGATTTCCTGTATGTTTTGGACCAGTAGCTTTTTCTGCTTTACATTATCTTTGACAGTTGAGTCAATGATTTCTATGGAATCTTCTGCTCCTGAGATTCTCTCTTCCATCTCTTGTATTCTGTTGGTGAAGCTTATATCTACAGCTCCTTGTCTCTTCTTTTTGTTTTCTATATCCAGGGTTTTTTTCCATGTGTTCTTTCTTGATTGCTTCTATTTCCATTTTTAATTCCTTCAACTGTTTGATTGTGCTTTCCTGGAACTCTTTCAGGGATTTTTGTATCCTCTCTATGGGCATCTACTTGTTTATTTATGTTTTCCTGGAATTCTTTCAGGGATTTTTGTGATTCCTTTCTGTAGGCTTCTACTTGTTTATTAATGTTTTCCTGTGTTTGTCTAAGGGAGTTCTTTACGTCTTTCTTGAAGTCTTCCAGCATCATGATCAAATATGATTTTGAAACTAGATCTTGCTTTTCTGGTGTGTTTGGATTTTCCATTTTTTTTTTTTTTTTTTTTTGGTGGGAGAATTGGGCTCCGATGATGCCATGTAGTCTTGGTTTCTGTTGCTTGGGTTCTTGCGCTTGCCTCTCGGCATCAGATTATCTCTAGTGTTACTCTGTTCTGCTATTTCTGACAGTGGCTAGACTGTCCTATAAGCCTGTGTGTCAGGAGTGCTGTAGACCTGTTTTCCTCTCTTTCAGTCAGTTATGGTGACAGAGTGTTCTGCTTTTGGGCATGTAGTTTTTCCTCTGTACATGTCTACAGCTGTTCATGTGGGCCTGTGTCTTGATTTCACCAGGCAGGTCACTTGCAGCAGAAAGTTTGTCTTACCTGTGGTCCCGAGGCTCAAGTTCACTCACAGGGTGCTGCCCACGGGCTCTCTGTGACGGCAGCAACCAGGAAGATCTACGCCACCCTTTCCGGGAGCTTCAGTGCATCAGGGTTCCAGATGGCCTTTTGTTTTTACCTCTTGCTTCCGAGATGTATGTGCAGAGAGCAGTCTATTCTGGTTTCCCAGGCTTGTCTGCCTATCTGAACGTTTAGCTCTCCCTCCCACAGGTTTCGGGTGCAGAGAACTGTTTATCCAGTCTGTTTCCTTCAGGTTCTGGTGGTGTCTCAGGCAGGGGTCCTGCCGCTCCTGGGCCCGCCCTCACGGGAGCCCAGAGGCCTTATACAATTTCCTCTTGGGCCAGGGATGTGGGCAGGGGTGGGCAGTGTTGGTTGTCTCTTCAGCTCTGCAGCCTCAGGAGTGCCCACCTGACCAGGCGGTTGGGTCTCTCTCTCACGGGGTCTGGGAGCAGAGTCACAATTACATTCTTACACAAACACACACACACACACACACACACACACACTCACACACACACATGCATACATTCTCATAATTGCATACTTACACAGACATCAATACTTACATATGCATATGGTGCAAAAGACCAAGGACCAGTACAGAAAGATGAACTCCAATCTTTATTACAGAGAGAAAGAAATCGCTTCTACCCTTTTAATGCTAAGTGATTTAAACCCAAGTTTGTAAAAGAAAAGGCCTGTTCCTTTTAACAAGACTAATTTTGCATTGCTATAAGAAATGTCCTTTTCTGTCCCAAGATAAGGAGAAACCTGCCTGCACCTTCTGTTCTTTCCAGCTTCTTCTTTTGTCCTCTTTTCACCTGCATTCTCTAGATTGCTCTCTTATGTTACATAAGTTATTCCTCTCTACATTACTTCTCAGCCCAGATCTTTTTGTCTTAGTTCTACTTACCTTTGTTCTCCTTATCTCAAACTGGTCTTTTCAGGTCATCCCCTCTCCTGCTCTGTCCATCTGTCTCTGTCCTTCCAGTTTAGACCCTCTGTCTCACTCCTTATGTGTGTCTTCTCTTTGTCCTCAGCACCTAAAAATCTTTCAGAATACATGATCAGGTGTTAAATTGTTCACCACAAGTACATATGAAAGATCAAAGCGTAAATAGAAATACAAGTTTACAACCGAGAATGTTTACATGGATATCCATCAGGAGTAATTATCTGGCTAAACATTCATCACCAGTGTCAGCTCTACAGGTTCACTGAATGTCTAAAACCATAGTTGTTAGTGAAGTTATTTACAGATAAACACAGTCAATATCTTATCCCCTGTCCTTGCACCTGTAACAAATAGTTTATGACACTTGATAACTGTTTTTGCAACTTCTTGAATTGTGTTCTGAGTAGGAGAAAGTCTGTTTACTGTCTCAGAATAATTAACTGGTGACACCTGGGAGACTGGAGTTGTCACTGGAATTCTGACTATTAGAAAGAGACTTGTAGGAGTTCCACTATATAAGAGCTTAATAACCATTCATATAATTTTAGGAATTATTGTAGGATCATTATTAAGACTAAAGAATTCATCTATTTGTATGAATAGCATCACTACGGGACAGTGCAACTTCGGAGGCCTGCAGAGATCTGCTTCAAAGGGGTGTGCTCTTACTCAATGATTGCTATATATGTCTACTAATAATAACATGAATAGCATTTCAATAGCAGGAAACTTTCCAAAAATGAATCTCTTACAACCTTGCTTAATAAGGGCAAACCAGTTGTGGATTATAAAATAATCCAAGGCTGTCCATCTGAGGATGATCACCTGTTAGTTATGAGCTTGTCCTGATATGGCTCCTGACACTTTCTTCTCAGTCCTACATGGTACCTTCTACAAATTGATAATATGATCCATCACAAAAAAGGCCTCAAAAGATGCAAGAAGATTGAATTAATTCCATGCAAACTATGAAATCACTAAGAATGGTCTTCAATAACAACAAGAACAACCAAAGTCCCACATATACATGGTAGCATAAGAATGATTTACTTGATGAGAACTTGTTCAAGGAAGAAATAAAGAAAAAAATTAAAGACTTTCTAGAATTTAATGAAAATGAATGCATAAATTGGGAACACAGAAAAGCAATGCTAAGAGGAAAACTCATAGCTCTGAGAGCCTCCACAAAGAAACAGGAGCTATGATACACTCGCAGTTTGTCCGAACACCTGAAATCTCAGAACCAATAAAAATCCAAATACACCAAGAGTACTAGACAGCAGGAAATAATCAAACTCCGTACTGAAATCAACCAAGTAGAAACAAAAGGTATTATGTAGAGAATCAACAAAACCAGGAGCTGGTTCTTTGAAAAATCCAGAAGATAGGTAAATCCTTTGTATTCAAATTAAAAATAACACAATCAGAAGTGAAATAGAGATATAACCATAGAAAATGAGGAAGCTCAAAAAATTATCAGATCCTACTATAAAAGCATATACTTAACAAAACAGGAAAGCAAGGATCAAATGGATAATTTTCTAGACAGATACAAGATACCAAAGTATCTTGAATCACGATCAGATAAACCATCTAAATACTGCCTTTACTTGTAAAGTAGTAGAAGCAGTCATTAAATGTCTCCTAACCAAGAGATCCCAGGATGAGGAAGGTTTAGTACAGAATTCTCTCAGACCTTCATAGAACACCTAATACCAATATTCTCCTAACTATTCAACAAACTAGAAATAGAAGGAACACTACAGTCTTATTACTTTTCTGACACCAGAGTTATGTAGATTTTGAGAAAGAATTATAAGAGCTGATGCTGAGTTCAACCACATAAGAACAACAATGTCAATGAACCAGTATGTTCTGGATCTAAAACAATAATCAAAGACTATTCGTGGACAAACCTATGGTTCCAAATGCTTATGTTGCAGAGGATGGCCTTTTTGGGCACTATTGGAATGAGAAGCCCTTAGTCCTCTCTAGGTTTGACTGTTAGTTCAAGGGACAGTAAGGCAGACCAGTTAGTGATCTTATGGACAGAAAAGTGGGAAAGGAAATAACATTTGAAATGTAAATATAGAAATATCCAAATAAAAAAACAATGTATTTGTTAAAATATAAAAAAATGAAAGAAATAAAAGAAAAGAGAACTTCCAGCTAATCACATCTATGGACTCAGAAATCAAATGGGTCACTGTCAGGGAATGGCAGTCAGAGTAATACTAGTCGAAATATTGAGATGATGAAGTCTGAATTAGAAGCACTTCTCTCTCCCAGATATCAGTGTCAGACACAAACTGCACAATAGGTATCCAAAGCACGGAGGAGTTTACTCTGAGCTGAGGACACGATACTTGTCTGTCTCTTCTTCCTTAGGAGGTTTTTCTTCTGGGCAAAAAGAGTAAAAGCCATGAGCTGTCAGGAAAACAAATGTGCCAAGATAAAAACCTGTCTTTTGGAATAAAGAAAGTAATAATAAAAACTCTCTGACTTCCAGGAACCATAAAAACCAGGGATGTCAAGATGCTTCTGAGAGGCTACAATCTCTTTATTCCCATATGTGGAAGGCTCAGGTCTAGGCTATCTCTTCAGCGATTCCACTCAACTCCTACACAGGACTCACTGAGCTTTCCCATGGGCCACGTATTTCTTCCTTTTTTTAATAACAAGACAGAAGGCCAGGTTCCTTTTCCCCATCTCTGATCTCTTCATCATCTTTGTTCTCCTTCCCAAAGGCTGTTTACTCTGAAGTAGAGGCCACTATACTAATCCTAGACGTAAGGAAAGAATATCTGAGAGGCAGGATACAAGAGATTATTCAGGGAGGGACTAATGCTGATGTCACTGAAAGCTGCCATGGCCTACCTGCTGAACAATTTCCTGACCAGATTCAAGGGAGCCCTTTCCAGGAGTGACTCCTGGTACACAGTGGAAACCTTCATTTACTACATCTCCCTAAAGCTAGAGACTTCTCTGTGCTTTATTAGTGGTTACATGCTCGGAATGGAGAATGTTAGTCAGGGGCTTGGCATGGGTAGAAATGATTTAGGAACATGGAGTGGAGGAGATTCTTCCAGATAATATTTTTATTCCCAGTTTTATTACTGTGACATACAGTTCAAATTTCTAGGTCTTCTCTGTTTCCCAAAGGCCATTATTTTGCATACAGACCTTTAATTGGATGAATATGTATTTCACTTTTTTATTGTACAATCCTTGATTGGGGACTTTATAAATATTCCTCAATGTGTACTCAAAAATTCAGTTCTCCAATTCCATTTTCTGCAATGGTTTTGGCAACAAAGTGGGCCCAGCTCTAGAGTGAGCATAACAGTGTAAACATTGTGTACCTACTTCAAATGAAAAACTCCCAAATCCTTAATTTATCCAAAGATTACTAGATACTAGACATCAATACTGCAAAGGATCACATGGACTATAGAATTCAGTTCTCTATTCCCATTTGATATCAGTACTACAATAGCAACCATAATGTGTTCCTGTGCAGGACTTGAGGGTTGGATGTTTTACCATGATTCTTTGTTAAGGCCAAACATAAGATAATGGAGGATGAGCAGGGAGAAGAACGGCTAGAGGACCAGTGAAACCTCATCTTCCATAGGTTCAAAGAACAGGAGGGAGTCTATTTGACATTTTCATTTGTGGATTCTACATTCTTGACCTAGTTGCTCACAATCCAAATTAAAATTCCACATGATGTCACAGCTGTAGGAACCAACAAATTATATATATATATATATATATATATATATATATATATATATATATATATATATATATACTAAACCAATATTCAAAGACTATACATGGGTAGAACTCGGACTCAATTGCATCTGTAGCAAAGGATGACCTGTTTGGGTCCCAATGTAAGGAGAAGCCCTTGGTCCTCCCTAGTTTTGATCCCAGTTAACGGGAATGTGAAGGCGCAGTAAGTGAGCCTATAGAAGAAGGAGAGTGGGACCGATTAGGGATCTTATGGGCAAGAAATAGGGAAAACAAATAATATTTTAAATGGAAATATATAAATATCCAATTAAAAGAGCAATATAATTTGTTAAAAATGATAAAAAATGAAAGAAATAAAAGAAGAGAATCTGCCAGCTAATTAGAACTATTCATTCAGAAATCTAAAGTGTCGTTGTCAGGGAATGGTAGAGTAATACTAGTGGAAAGACTGAGATGATGAAATCTCAGGTAGAAGCACTTGTCTCTTCCAGATATCAGTGACAGACACAAACTGCAATATAGGAATCCAATGCATGAAAGAGTTTACTCTGAGCTCAGGACACAATTCTTGTCTTTCCCTTCTTCCTAAGGAACTTTTCCTCCTGGCCCAAAAGGACAAAGGCCATGAGCTCTCAGAAAAACAACTTTGCCCTTTCCAACACTTGGCTTTTGGGATATGGAAATTAATGATATAAACTATCAGACTTTCAAGAAAAATAACAACAAGGGAAGTCCAGATGCTTCTGAGAGGCTCCCTGCTCCATATTCCCATATGTGGAAGGGTCAGATAAAGGCTTTCTCTTCAGTTATCCCACTCAACGCCTACCCATGTCTCACTGAGCTATCCCATAAACCACATCTTCCTTCCTTTCTTTATACAAGACAGAAGGCCAGCTTCCTTTACCCATCTCTTATCTCTTCATTCTCTTTGTTCTCCTTCTCAAATGGCTGTTTACTCTGAATTAAAGGCCAATTAGTAAACCCTAGAGGTACTGAAGGAATATCCGAGAGACAGTTGCTGTCAGGACAATGCTAGAAACATCACAGAACCAGTTAGGGCTCTCCAGGATACAAGAATATTTCAGGCAGGACCGAATGATGATGTCACTGAGAACTGCCATGGCCTACCTGCTAAACAGCTTTCTTTATATTGACCAGATTCTAAGGTGACCTTTCCAGGTGTGTCTCCTTTGACACAGTGGACACATTTATGTAGAACATCACTCTAAAGCTAGACAGTTCTCTGTGCTTTATTAGTGGTTACATGCTCTGAATGGAGAAAGTTATTACGGGTTTCGCATGTGTAGAAAAGATCTAGGAACATGGGATGTAGGACAATCTTCTGGATTATAATTTTATTCCCAGTTCCATTCCTGTGACAAACAGTTCAATTTCCTAAGTTCTATCTGTTTCCCAAAGGCCATTGTTTCCCTACAGATATTTAATTGAGTGGATTTTGTATTTCATTTACTAATTGTTCATTCCTTGATAGGGCACATTATAGATATTCCTGAATATGTACTCAAAAATTCTGTTTTGCAATTCTAGTTTTTTGCAATGATTTTCGCAACAAAGCTGCTCAAGCTAAAGAGTGAATGTAATAGTGTAAATATTGTGTTCCTACTTCAAGTGATAAACTCCCAAATTTTTATTTTATGCAAAAATTACCTGACATCAGTAAATCAAAGGACAGCATGGACTATAGCATGCGGTTCTGTAGTCCCATTAGGTATCATTTTTGGAATATCTACCTTCCTCTGTTCCAAGGGTGAGACTTCAGGCTTTTAGATACTTTACCATGATTCTTTATTCAGGCCATACAAAAGATACAGGATGATGGGAAGGGAGAGGAATGCCTTGAGGCCCAGTAAAAGCTCAACTTCGATAGGCGCATAAGAACAGGAGGGAGTATATTTGGTATTGGCATTTGTGGATTCTCCATTCTTGACCTAGGACCTCAGAATCCATGTTAAAATTTCAACTAATTTCATAGATGTATAAGCCATCAAATATATGTACATATATATAAAAATAGATATAGATAGATATAGATATATAGAGATAGAGAAGAGATAGAGCTAGAGACAGAGGCAGAGATAGATAGATAAATATATGCATAGATAGATAGATAGATAGATAGATAGATAGATAGATAGATAGATAGATGGATAGATAGATAAATAGATCAGACACCAAAACTAGATACGATTCAGATTAATAAAGCTAAGAAGTGCATGCTGCCAGTAACAGGTTATAGATCTTCCCTGAGAGACACAACTAGAGCATGTCAGTTACCGAAGTGAATGCTAGTGGCAAACCAGAGAATTGTAAACGGACCTCTTGTTGATAAATTTTCAGAAAGGATTACAAGAGCTGAAGAGGCTATCAACCCCATCAGAACAATGAACAAGAACTTTCTGGTACTATACAGATAATCAAAGACTGTACATGGACAGGCCTATTGCTCCAACTGCATATGTAGCAGAGGATGGCATTGGTGGACACCAAAGGAAGGAGAGGACCTTGGTCCTCCCTAGGTTTGACTCCCAGTTCAAGGATATGTCAAGGGAGAGTAAGGGTGGTTTAAATGTCAAGGAATGGAAACATTTATGTCTCTTATGGAGAGGAAACTGGGAAAGGAAATAACATTTAAATGTAGATATAGAAATATCCAAAAAATATTAAAATTAGCTTAAATTAAAAAAATTATGAAAGAGATAAAAGTAAATAAAACTGCAAGGTAATCAGACATATTGATTCAGAAATCTAGAGGGACACTGTTAGGGAATGGTAGTCAGCATAACACTAGTGGAAAGACTGATATGATTAAGTCTGAACTAGAAGCATTTCTCCCTCCCAGATATCAGTGTCAGACACAAACTAGAGTGTAGAAATCATGTACATGAAGGAGTTTACTCTGAGCTGAGGATACAATACTTGTCTTTCCCTTCCTCCTCAGGACGTTTTCCTTCTGGAAGAAAAAATAGAAGCCATGTGCTCTCAAAAAAAAAAAAAAAAAAAAAAGCTGTACCCATCCCAACACCTGACTTTTGGAATAATGAAATTAATGATAAAAAAAAAAAAAAAAAAAAAAAAAAAAAAACTCTGACTTTCAGGAACCATAACGAGCAAGGAAATCCAGTTGCTACTAAGAGGCTCCCACTTCCTGAATCCCATATGTGGAAGGCTCATGTGTTCAGTGAACCCTCACAAACCCTACACAGCACTCACTGCACTTTCCCATGTACTACATATTTTTTTCATTTTTTTCAAACTAAAACAGAAAGCCAACTTTCTTCTACTCATTTTTGTTATATACATCCTCTTTGTTCTCTTTTCCAAATGGCTGTTTGCACTGAAATAGAGGCCACTTAGTAATCCCTAGAGGTACTGCAGGAATATATGTGATGCAGTTTTTTGTGACATCACAAAATTAGGGCTCTCCAGGGTACAAGAAATTTTTCAGGGAGGGTCAAATGATGATGTCAGTGAGAACTGCCATGGCCTACCTCCTAAATAGCTTTCCTTACATTGACCAGATTCGAGTTTGCCTTTTCCAGGAATGTCTACTCTGACACATTGGTAACATTTATGTACTACATCTCTCTACAGCTGGAAACTTCACTTTGCTTCATCAGTGGTTACAGGCTCTACATGGAGAAACTCAGTTAGGGGCTTGTATTGAGTAGAAAAGATCTAGGAATATGGGATGTAGGAGATTCTTTTGGATAATAATTCTATTCCCAGTTCCATTCCTGTGACAAACAGATCAATTTCCTATTTTTTCCCTGTTTCCCACAGGCCATTTTTTCTTTACAGATGTTTAATTGAGTGAATATTATATTTCATTTTCTAATTGTTCATTCCTTGAAAGGGGTCTTTATAGATATTCCTGAATGTGTACTCAAGTATTCTGTTTTCAAATTCCAGTTTTTTGGCAATGATTTTGGCAACAAACGTGGCTAAGCTATGAAGTGAATTTAACAGTGTAAATATTGTGTACCTACTTAAAATGATAAACTCCCAAATTTTTATTTTATGCAAAGAAATAACTGCCTGAGTAAATCAAAGGACAGCGTGGACTATGTAGTCCCATTAGATATGATCTCTGTAATATCAACCTTGTCGTGTTCCAAGGGTGAGATTTCAGGGTTTTGGATGTTTTAAAATGATTCTTTCTTCACGCCAAAGATAAGATACAGGAGGATTGGCAGGGAGGGAAGAACTAGAGGTCCAATGAAACCTCAACTTCATTAGGGTCATAAGAATAGGAGCGAGTCTATTTGGCATTGCCGTTTGTTGATTCTACCTTCTTGACATACCTGCTGAGAATCCATGTTAAAATTGCACGTAATCTCATAGTTGTAGGAACCACCGATATATATATATATATATATATATATATATATATATATATATATATATATATATATATACATAATCAGCCACCAAAACTAGATAACTAGATAAGATTGATGAACCTAAGAAGCACATTCTGTCAGGAACCAGATATAGATCTTCCCTAAGTGACACAAAAAGAGCAAGTCAAATACAGAAGTGAATGTGTTGTTGCAAAAATATAAAAATAAAAAAGTTGTCTTATATCCCGCTATCTCTGGCACTGTAGTTTCCCAAGTCTCTGCTAGATATCTTGGTTGAATACATCACCACTCCTCAGCTGCCCAGTGTCTCTTATTGCCACACATGTTTTTACACTCAAAACCTCACATGAAAGAACACACAACACAATAATCTTTGACCCAATTGATAAGATATAGTAGCCCACATAAGCATACAAAGCCTGGTATGATCCATACCTTAGGGACAATAATAACAACCAGTAAATACACAGAGCAGTATCTTAAATTCACCTGCCATGGCTTCTCACCCTCTCCTCTTCCTGTCTCTCCTTTTTCCTCTAGTCTCTTCTACTTCCTTCAAACTTCATTCCTGCCCATACTTCCTTCTCTTCCAATGATAGGCCTGCTTCTATCCTGTACCTGCCCCTCACCTGTACTTCACAAATTTAATGTGAAAGCTGTTCTGTAGAATTCACCTGAGTTCTGAGTACAGGACAAGGCAGCTGTCCTTGGAGCAGTGGATTAGCATCAAAATACAGATAACTTTAGTGTAAACAACGTTTTCCCCTTTTGTCCAGTTAAACAGACTTTTCATTTATATATATCAATTGAGTAAGATTATTACTATTCTACAATTTATAAAGCATTTGATATACTCAACACCCAGTCTGTCACTATATCAGTTAGAAAGAGCATTTAGTTCTTCATTCCAGCTTCAGAAAGGCTTAAAATCTATATTATGTCTAGGCTAGCTTGTATACTATCTGATAACTATCCAGTAAAATATGTATATTCAGAGTTATACAGCCTGATAAGCAATGAGGCTATAATCAGTCTCCTACCCCGTCAGAAATCTGAGAGTGACCAAATATCTATACACATAGGATGTCTTAGAGGGCTTCTAGAACTGAGAGGTTGTAGAGACAAATCTCCAATAGCACAATCCCCTGTTAGCAACATGTGAGCTTAAGTCTTCAGCCTTCTGACACAAGATCAACTGACAGCCTATTGAAAGGTGGACTTGGAAGGGCTGATTACCCTGTATTGGCAGGGTTTATCCCTCAAATCCTCTGCATAATTTGTCCTTTTCTGGATAGTATTAATCTGCATATGAAACAGGCATTTTTTTCCAGTGACTGCCTAGCCACAAAGTATTGCCTCATTTGGAGGTAGAGATGTTCAAATTCTTCATTAAATTTGCCAAAGGGGAACAGTTAGGAGAAGATATGACTCAACAAAAGATAAGTAATAACTTTAAATCTCAAATTTTGTGGATTTCTTACATTTTTGAAAAGCATCTATCTATCTAAGACAATCTGGACTGTTGTCTTTATATCTTAATTTTTTCTTGATAGTACTCTTACAAAGTCAGATGCATGACTTTAATATTTCAATCTTAACTAACAGGTTTAATCAACTCAGAAGTGTGTAATGACAAAAATAATAGAACTGGCTCTTGTAATTTTAAAATTTTTTCAAATTATTTCTATACCCAAACAAAGATAAGATTAAGCTTAGTTACCAAATACGATTATGACTGTAACTAAATCTAGCTTATTCCTCCCTGCTAAATTTCAACCAATTTTCAATTCTTTATAAAAACATCTTTAAAATAACCACTTCCAGCCCCACCCCACAAATTCCAGGTAATTGAGACAACGGATCCACCATAACTTCTTCAAGTTGTACATGGGCGTTGAGATATCCTTAGGTGTAGGGGGTAGGAAAAATGAAACAAATGCGATAGCCGATATGTCCTGACTGGACCCAGCTGAAATTCACTGAAACCAGGATTCCAAGTAGGTACACTCTACAAAATACAACTCTCAGGAAAAAGGTTAAGAATCGATATATCTTTTGTTTGATTCTCCCGAATATATATTTGATAGCCGTCTACTGATATCAAACCTGATCAGTATGACTCTGTGAGGTTTCCAGAATCCTAATCACAATTTTTAAAAACACAAGGACAAAATCTTTCTTCCAAAATACTCTGTTTCTTAATCTGAAACCAGAGAAGCTTGTATCTTGCACTCTCTCCCAGAGTAATAATATAAGCATAAAACTCAAAGTCACACCCATCCTGAAGATTAAACAATTTTTAAAAAGGAATTTATGTATAAAATGAGCCTGATATAACTCAGTACTTGGTGATATCAGGAAATAAATCCAAAGTTCCCATGGAGCCCATGTTAAGAGAATTTGAACTTGCTATTGTCGTAAATATCAAAAGTAACCACAAATCATCGCTAGGCGTCATCAACGAGTCATATAGTGGGATAATTCATAAAACTAATCAAATACCTTCTATCAATTCTAATATCAATAAGAAAACTTCAAACCAGGACTTTTGCCCAAAATATCTCAGTCTGTTAAGCTCTCTACCTGAAGCCACAGATTTTTCTTTATCGTTAATAACTTCTACAATATATGTCTGCATTCACTTTCCCTGTTGTTACAGATTTCATCAAAACTCTCTACTTGGTAGTGCCTAATTTTTCCCTAAGTTCTGAGCAGTAGATGAAAATCCCCACCTGATTCAGGTAATCTCTCTACTCTCTTCTTTCTTAAATAAAACTTAATCACTTGTTAAAAATACCTTAATAGAAGAAGTGTCTTGTGTAACTAGGATTTCCACACAAAATTCCCCTGTGGAGCCCATGTTAAAAAGAAAATGTGTATCCTGAAAGACTTACTAAACAACTCTCATTAAAAAGCAGCTTTAATCTCTTAACTCTCTGAACTGCCATTACTTATCACACAGCAGGGGACCAACAGCCTGTCAGCCCTTGCTGCTTCCCCATTTTTGTTTTATATTCTGCTCTTAAGTTATCAAGAATTAATATGGCACAGGTGTCCTCTTACTTAGAAAATAAAAAGGTTCTCTCAACTTTTTGATTACTAGTGGATTCTTGCCCATCACCTTGTTTTGCCATCTGTTGTTGTAAAAAAAAAAAGAAAACTTGTCTTTTACCATGCTATCACTAGCACCGTAGTGTCCTAATATAATAGGTAGATATCTTGGTGAAAACACATCCCTACTCCCTGTCAGCCCAGTGTCCCTTGCCGCCACACACTTTCCTATACTCAATCCCTCACATAGAAAACACACATCACAAAAATTTTGACCCAATTGCTAAGATATAATTGCGCACTTAAATATACAAAGCCCTTTACCATCCATCCCTTAGGAACATTAATAATAACCTGTAAATACACAGACCATAATTGTAACCTCACCTGCCATGACTTCTCACCCTCTCCTCTTCCTATCTCCCCTTTTTCCTCCAGTCTCCTCCTCTTTCTTCAAACATCTCTCTCACCCATTCTTCCTTCTCCTCCAATGACCTCCTTCTTTACATGGTAAAGAAAAGTTCTTTACATAGTACAAGTAAAGAAAACAAATTACTCCCAAAGCCTCCTTCTATCATGTACCTGCCCCACACCTGTACTTTACAAATTCAATAGGGAAGTGGTTTTGGTGAAGTCACCTGAGTTCTGAGTACATGAGTAGGCAGCTGTCCTTGGGGCAGTGGAATTACCATCAAAATACAGATAACTTCAGGGCAAACCACAGCAAATAGCTTTGATATCCTAGTGAAATCTTTCAAGCCAAGTAAAACTGCAAATGTGATAATGTTCTAGTTTCTTCTCATGCTTGATGCTGAAAAGAGTGATAGTGTATGAGAAGAAATATTACATAGTACACGTAAAATAAACAAATTACTCCCAAGGCCAACAAGGCTCATAAGTAAGCAATTTGTTATAGAGTAACAAAGAGTAAGCAAAGTAGTTTTCTCATTCGGTTTCCCTTCACTGTAGGCAGCATTTTGAATTTACAGAGAAATGGTTGATATTGTATCATTTATCTTTAAAAGTACTCTAATAAGAATCTTTTAAAAAGCACAAATCTAAATATGTGTATAAAAATGTCATATCTACTTTAAATGATCCGAATGCACACCTGTGATTGTCAATCCTTATTAAATCCTATCAGGAACTGAGGCTAAACCTGGGACAGAAATCAGTCCTCAACATCCAGCATGTGTGACAGTCACACCATTAGCCTGTGCCACCATTGTTCTTGATCCCTGGCCTTAAAAAGTCCCAGCCTTCCAAACCTCAAATTGTTCCCTAATTTTTTTTTTTACATCAGAGGCAGTAGTTAAAACATGTTAGCCAGCTTAACAAACAATTTTATTTTTCCAAATGCTTTTTAAGGGTGCTGGTCGTCACTAATTATTCTACATTTCCTTTGGTGATGGTGGAAGCACTCGTCTTCCACAGAGGAAATTCCTAAAAGACCTCGACCAATATTATTGCAAATGCCAATGATGTTGCTCCCTGAGTGGTGGTAAGCTCCAGGAGGATTTTTATGTACTTCTTAGAATTAGAGAGATATGAGGGGAACAAGCGAGCGAAATGCTGCATGAAGTTCTCAGTACAGTTGGTCCTTGGGGCTATGACTCACCAAAGAGCAATGAGGCTGTTCTAAAGAGTGGGCCATACCCCAGGATTTTTAAAATGTTGTGCCATTCCTCCTTCACAGCACTTGGCAATACTCCATGTCAGAACCAAATTTGAACCATGCTTTTACCCTGGATAGAATTTCAAATACTATACTGAATAGGGAGAGTGGGCAGCCTTACCTTGTCCTTCACTTTAATGAATTGTTTTAAGTTTCTTTATATTTAGCTTGATGGTCATTACAGGTTTCCTCTCCCTTGCTTTTACTATGTTTCTCCATAGGACTTGTCTCCCTTATCACTCACACTCTTTTATCATGAAGCGGGGCTGGAATTGCTTTTTCTGCATCTAATGAGATTATCATGTAATTTTTTTCCTTCAGTTTCACTTATAGTGGATTATACTGATTTGATTTTCAGAATTTGAACCATCCCAACCTCCGACTAGAAATTAAAAATTACCCAGCATAACCTACGGAAGTACTCGCCTGCATACTCTAACAACCCCCCCCCCCGAAAAAAACAAAAACAACATGCAAACAAAAAAAAATCATTCACCCTACAGAACAGATTTTATACTAACATACACACTCAAACATCCCACTCCAAAAAAAAAAAAAAACAAAAAACAAAAAAACCAAAATACATGCAAGCAAGAAAACCCTGCACCCACAACATCAAAATAGCATGAAGTTAATATCACTGGTCATTAATACCGTTAAGCATTAGTGGCCTCTATTCAACAACAAAAGGACAGAGGTTAAAATAATGGATGTAAAAACAGGATCTGTCATTCTGTTGCATTCAAGAAGTACACTCCAGCAATTGAGATAGACATAACCTTAGACTAAGGTGTTGGGACATGTTTTCCAAGAAATAAAACAAGAAACAAGATGGTGTAGCCATTCTAACATCCAGCAATCAGACTTCCAAACAAAAGTAATCAAAAGAGAAGGGGAAGGACACTTCATATTTATTAGAGGAAAAACCCACCAAAATGGCATCTCAATTCTGGATGTCTATATCCCAAAGACAAAAGTAGCAACATTGGTGAGAGAAATATTGCTGAAGCTCAAATATCACATCGAACCTCACACATTAATAGTGGGGGCATCAATGTCCCATCTCACCAAGGGCAGGTCATTGAGACAGAAACTAAAAATAAAACAATAAAAATAGAATATATAACTGCCAGGGGTTTCAATTAATCTGACCTCACTCATATCTACAGAATATTTCACATGAACACAAAAGTACACACTTTCTTTTCTGTACCTCATGGAACCTTATCCTGAACTGATCATTTTCACCCTCAATAAACAAGTCACAACAGACACAGAAAGACTGTGCTAACCATTGGATCTTCTCAGATCACCATGGATTTAAACTGGACTTCAACAATAACAAAAAGTCTATAAACTCATGGATATTCAATAGCTTGCAACTGAAGAACCACAAGTTCAGAGAAGACTTGAAAAAAAAAAGGTTCCTAGAATTCAATGATAATGATGGCATATCGTCTCCAAACTTAAGGTACATAAGGAAAGCAGTGCTAAGAGGAAAGTGCACATGCAGCACAGAGCAATTTTATAAAGAAATTGGAGAGACCCCATACTAGCAGTTTCCCAGCACACATGAAATCTCTAGAATAAAAAGAAGCAAACACATATTAAAGGAGGGCATAGAAAGAAATGATCAGACTCAGGGTGAGAGTGATCCACCAGAAACAAAAAGAATACTAATATTAACAAAAACAAGAGCTAGTTCCTTGGGAAAATCAACCAGACAGACAAACCCTTAAATAGATAATGTAATACGAGGTAAGACAGCATCCAAATAACAAAATCAGAAATGAAGAGGGAGACACATCGATAGACAAAGATGAAAGTCACAGAATCCTTAGGTCTCACTTCAAAAACCTGCTTTCTACAAAATTAGAATCTCTGAATTAAATGGATGTTTGTGTAGATGGATAACACGGACCACAGGTAAACTAAGGTAAGATAAACTATGTAAATAGTGAAAGACCCCAGCTTAGCAGCAGTAACACCATTTTGCAAGGCTGTACTTAAGATGACTGGTTCAGGGAAAGGTTAGAACACTGAGTATACAGCGGCTGCCAAGCAGGAGATGTTTGGTTGAAGGCCTGGCAACAGGATGACTGGGGTTGAGCACCTGACAATAAGAAAAAGCCCCGGGAGAGGTCCCACACCCTGGTGGGGGGCCGAGTCAGTTGTTATGTTTCAAGAAGGTAGCTTGGAAACTTGCCCCCGGGCTGAACCCTTTGGGGGCCGAGTCAGCCGTTATGTTTCAGGAAGGTAGCTAGGAAACATTAGAATCCACCAATGATATCCCTGTAACCATGCATCTGCTTCTGTATGCTTGCTTCTGCTCCCCAAAATCCTATAAAAAAGCCCATCCTTGGTTCCGTGGGCGCGCCAGTCCCCCGAGTGACTGAAGCGCCCGCAGGTGCCTGTGCCTGTGTATCCCGACAATAAACCAAATCCTCTTGCTGATTGCATCCTGTGGTGTCTCGGTCTGGTCTTTAAAGTTGGAGGGTCTCCATCCCGAGGGAAAGTTCTCCCTGAGAGCTTTTCAATAGCTGTACAACCACTAAAAAGACACAAACAGTAATTGAAAGTTTAACCACTGAAAAATTCTCAGGGCCAGTTTCATTGAGCGCAGACTTCTACCAGATTTTCAAAGAATTCTCAACCTACTCCAAAACACAGAAACAGAAGGAAAATCACCAAACAGATTCCACGACACCACTGTCGCCTTGACACCGAAATCACAAAATGACTCAACAAAGAAAGAATTTCAGACGAATTTTCTTTACAGACAATGGTGGAAAAAATACTAGGTAAAATGCTCAAAAACAAAATGAAAAGCATTTCAAACTGCCATTCAGTGCAATCATGTAAGCTTTCTCCTGAGGATGCAGGAGTGGATCAATCTATGAAAACCCATTAAAGTGATCCACCATATTAACAAACTTAACTGAAAAAAAAATTGTGCCCTCTGCACTTCAAATTAACGTGGGAGCTCCCCTTGGATTTAACTTTTTGGTAGTTGCATATCATAATATATATTTTTTTAATAAAATACATATATATTTTAATAAAGTAACATTAAATTGTTATATCCTAACATCATAATATATAACTAATATTAATATACTATGTTAATATTAACATGTATTTATACATTAAATTATTATATTAATAAGGTAAATATAATTAATATTAATATATTTTTTACTATATTAAATTAATATATATTGATATAATAATGTAACTGATATATTACATTAATATATCAAAAATAATATATTAATTATTAACATATTTAATATGATTTATTAATATTCACTATTACTCAATGGTGTGAAGGAGCAGAATTAAAGAAAGAAGGAAAAAATGAAAGACTATCTCTTAAATGCTGAAAATGCTTTTGACAAAATCCATCGTCGTTCCATATTTAAGGTCTCAGGAAGACCAGGGATGTCAGGCACATACCTAATGTAATAAAATACTAAAATAAATACAAAAAATATTACATAAAATGCAATATAGCAAGCCAACAGTTAATATCTAAATAAGGGGTAGGGAAGCAAAAGGCAATTCTACTAAATTGGAGAATGAGAACAGACTGCACACCTCGCAGCATCCTTTCAGTAAAGTCCTTAAATTCCCAGCTAGAGCAATAAGACAACCAAAGGAGGTCAAGGGGATGATATCGCAAAAGGAGAACTCAGTGTATCACCATTCACACATCATATAATAGTGAACATATGTGATCCAAAAGTTTTACCAGAAATGACCTACATATGAAAAACACCTTCAGCCAAGTGGATGGATGAAAAATTAAATGAAAATAATATGCCATGCAAATGACAGAGAGGCTGAGAAGAAATTATGGAAGACATGCCAATCACAATGGAGATATATATATATATATATATATATATATATATATATATATATTATGAAATATAAATTAACTCTAACCTAGCACATCAGAAGCATATCTGGTGTGAACTCCAAGTCTCTGAAAAGAGACACTGAGGAAGGTAGCAGAAGACAGAAAGACCTCCCATGCTCACAGACGGGTAGGATTAAGAGAGTTAAAGAGGCCATCTTAATTTTGGGTGTAGATTCAAAGTTCCTATCTTGCAGTCAGGATGACATGGTTGCCAAGGTGCATGCAGGAGAAGAGGCAATTTTGCAGTCACATGTGGAGTCAAAGATGACATCATCTTGCTGTTTGGGTGTCACATGGTTGCTCATTGTGCACATGTGACATCATTGGCTGTGGAAGCAGGGTCAACCTGAAACATCTCTGGCTTTCTACCATGCGGATGGTGTTACAATTTCTAAATCACATCAATCACCAAAAATAACCAGGGTAAAAACCTGTGACAGAGGGATGGCAGCCATTACTGGAGAAGGAAATGGCTTTGATGTCCCTAAGAAAAAACTGCTCATGCCATGGCCATTCAGGCAAAGCAAGCATAATGGGATGAGGAGATCTAGATTTAGAGACTGAATGTTTAATGTTTTCTTGTGAAATTTTAGCCTACTCATGACGGTTCACTGTTATCAGAAAATTTTTAAAGTGGAATAATATGCAGGTATGAGCAATAAGGACATTGTGAAGCTGCAGTTAACTAAGTGGAACAATTTGAGAAACCTGAAACTCCTCTGGGTGAGATCATTGAAAACCTTGAGAAAAAGGAACACTGGGCATGGATCACTGAAGAAACAGATATCCACAGAAAATACAAGAGACATGACTGAGGAAGAAACAGCTGTATCTACTGGACTATGGAGCAATGGTTAGAGCCCCTACAAGGGGTGATCTCTATTAACAGAAAATTTGATTCAGAAATACTGTTGAGGAAAGCTTGTTGGAATTTCCAAACCCAATGACCCATAAAGAAAACACACAATTTGGTTATTATAATTATAATCTATAAACGTGTATTGGGTAGATCCAACGTTATCATAACTTATACTCCAACCATAAAACCCCTGCTACATGTGCATTCTTCAGGCCACATGGATTGTTTCCATCATTACTTCCTCCTCTTTTTCTTCAGTCCTCTCCCTTCCCCTCTTACCCTCTTCTGCCTCTCTACCTAACCCCACTGTCATACCTTCGGTACCAACTTTCCCCTCCGGCTATCTGTAATAGGCTCTAGCATTTACTGACCGGTTAAAATGGGAAGAAGTTTCATATGTGATCACCAGTGTCCATGATAGAGGGCTAGTTGGTGGGGGGAGACCTCCTTTGAGGAAGCAAATAAATATCAGGATACAAATTGCATTTGCTTGGGAAGAGCAAATCTGTATAATGCTATCAATATCTGTCCAGTGGATTGTGAGAAAATGGGGAATATTCTTCCTAAAGACCCAGCTATACTACACCTGGTCTTATATCTGAAAAGGTCTCTGCCATGCAGAGAGGACATGTGCTCCATCATGTTCCTAGTGGATTTCTTCATAATGAACAGAAAATAGAAATAAGCCAGATGCCCCTCAACCAAACAGTGGCTACAGATAATTTAGTTCATTTACACAATGAAATACTATACACATATGAAAAATAAGGACCCCAGCACTGAAAAAAGAAAAAAAAAAAAGAAAAATAAGGACATTGAGAAGCTGCGGTCAAGAAGATGGAGTGAGAAAGTATTGTCCTGAATGAAGTAACTGAGACCCAAAATAACATGTATATATTCACTTAAAAGAGGGTAGTAGCCATAAAGTACAGAATTCACACACTAAGTTCTATGGAACCAAAGAGGATAAACAATAAGAAAGGGCCAAGAAAAATGTTTGAATTTCACTCAGAAGGAGGAACAAAGTAATGAGAAGAGGCAATTGGAAGGAAAGGATTGGGTGACTGAGGGGATGGGAAGGTAAATAGGGTTTGAGAATCATTTCTTGGGAGAGACGAGCAAGAGGGACAGAGCGCCAAGAGAATAAACTGAAATCAGTGACTGTCCAGGGTTGGTACTATCTCTATGATTTGCCAGCAATCTGGGATGGGTGAGGCTACCCTGGCGTCCATGAGGGTGACTTTAGCTGATACTCGTAACAGTGGGGATACGGACACCGAAATGGTCAATTTCTGTAGCCACAGAGGACCCAAGGTGGAAGGATAAGGAACCAAACACATCCCCAAAATTTTGACCCAGAAATTGCCCCCTCTATAAGAGACACACGGAGAGAGATGGAAGAGGAAATGAGGAAATGGCCAAAGGAAAAGTGGCCAGATGTGAGACTTATCCTATGGGCAGACGGCAAACACTGACATTATTAATGGTCCTTTCTTATGTTTGCAGACGGCAGTGTAGCATTATTGTCCTCTGCAAGGCTCCAACGAGCAGCCGACTGATACAGATGCACAGGCACAGGGCTTGATATCAGACAGTGCTCAGTGAGTCTCACTAAAGAGCTGAGGGAAGGACTGAGAGAGGTAGAGGAGCACAATGGTTCTCACATGAGTTCAGTAAACCCGTCGCCTGTCTGTGGATCCTGTTCTCCTACCCGGGCTGCGTTTTCAGGACCTAGTGGGAGACGATGAGTCTAGTCCTGCAGAGACTTTATGTGCCAGGAGACGGGGTGTACCCAGAGGGGTCCTCTACTCAATAAGAGTAGAAGGGGAGAGGATAGGAGGAAGAACTGTAAATGGTGGGTGCCTGGAGGAGTCTGGTGACAGGGCAGAATTCAGAATGTTACCTGGTGACTATATACAACCATTCTAACAAGGGGCCAAGGCATGACATCATGGGGGTGGGGCATGACATCATAGGGGTGGGGGAATGACATCATAGTGGTCGAGGCATGATATCCTGAAGCCAAAGAGAAAATAGATGAAACTAGAAAAAAAAATCAGCCCAAGAGGGAAATGAGACCTAGAGACAAAAACATGGCAGGCGTTTACCTATGCATGGTATCGGCTATGAGATAAATCATATTCCATCTACAATCCACAAATGCAGAGAGGACAAAGGAAAGGAGAAGGCACCTTGAGAAGAAAAGCATCGACCTCTCTGAAAGGAAAAACTGGAACAGGTTCTGTGAGTGAGTGAGTGCGACTGAGGACAGGAGCAGAAGTTCAGAGGGGAAGATGGAGGGATAGCGGGGTGTAGAGAGAACCGGCCAGAAATAGAGGACATACGGGTTAATGCAGAAACTCGATGGAAGCACTGGTTAATTCATGATGTCTAGAGGGCCACGTTCCTGAGGATTTATTCTGACAGAGAATGCAGAACATGAACCTGCAATCCTTTGAAATCGAGCAAGTAGGACCTCAGGGTTGGGTATGGGGCACATTCAGTGGAGTCGATTTCTGAGTAGGTAAAATGGAGATCACTGAACAACAGACCGATGCTGGGTCAGAGATTATAAAGATATAGCAATAGAGGACTTCCTGGTACCTTAAGCCTGCAACTGATGTAAGTGCACACAAAAACCCCTTCCTGCTCTCCAAGGTTCGTTTAGCCCTTTTGACCCTGAGTAAATTATATGCACACAACCATAGCGTGTCCCTGAATACCTTCTAACAGAGCTGTGACACTGAAATCCTTGGAAGACACCAAAATTCACTTGCACGCAGACCAATATTCTGCTGACTAACTGTTTCCTGGGTCCACTTCATCCTTTCACACGTTTTATGCACCTGGACACTCTAGGTAGGAGACAAGAGATGAGTGTGTGTGTGTGTGAGTGTGTGTGTGTGTGTATGTGTGTGTGTGTGTACATAAGTGTGTTTGTGTGTGTGTGTGTGTCTGTCTGTGTCTGTGTGTGTATCTGTTTATTGGTTATCCTCTCTGTGTCTGTGCTTCTGTATATTTGTGTGTATACGTGTGTGTGTCTGTGTGTTTGTGTCTGTGTATGTGTGTCTGTGTCTGTGTGTTTGTCTGTGACTGTCAGTCTCTCTGTGTGAATGTCTGTTTGTCTAACTGTCTATGTCTCTTTCTGTGTGTCTCTGTGTATCTGTGTGTGTGTACATGCATATGTGTCTGTGTGTGTGTTTGTGTGTTTGTGTATATGTTGTGTGTGTTAGCCATGCATAAGCTAACCATCCTCACACAGAATATCTGGATTGCTTTTCTTTATAGAATGTTGGCGAATCTTTCTCTTGTCCTAAAAGACCACTCTGGTTCTCAACTCTCTCTGTGAAGCCATGACAGGTTGAGTGATTTTCATGTGAGAGGAGTCTGTCCTATTGAAAATTGCTTTCCTGGATACAATATCACTTAAAAAAACACATCTCAACATTTATTTTCCTTATAACGTGATCCCTCGAGGGGATTTTTCCATCATCATTATCATCATCATCATCATCATCATCATCCTCATCATCATCCTCATCCTCATCATCATCACTATTATTATTATTACAGGATTATTCCATTATATTGTTATCTGTGTTGTTACCAGTGTGCTAAAGTTCATTGATGGCAGAAAGAAAGATTTTGTTTCATGTGGGTCATGGACAGCCACGATTTTGTTCTTGGAACTGAAAGATTTATTTGCATGCTCCCATGAGTAAATACATGCAAGTACAGAAAGTTCCTTGGTCTTCTACATGAGAGTGACATCCTCACATAGTCCTCAGATCTACATGAGAAACAGAGAATTTAGATGGGCAATGAAAAGTATGGTGATCAAAAACCAAGTTGGGGAGAAATAAGACAGTTTTCCACAATGTTTCAGGCTTTGGGGATTGGTAGACATACACAACCATCTTATTATTCATAGCAGAAATAGTCAAAATTAATAAAGGCAGAAATTTTAACAACATATTTATGCTGGCTAATTTAAATTCCCATATTTCATCTGTGGAACATTATATATACTCTTTCAGGTTCTTCTTGAAATTATTTGAAGAAGTGAAAACTGGTATGTGTTTATCTATTCACATTCATAAAGCATCACCGTTGCTCTAGTGATGAACAGATTGCACAACTGTCAAGAGACAGACTGACTTTCTTGCCAAAGAAAAAAATCTTCACCTTCATGGAGGCAGTTTCCTTCTTAGGTGCAGAAGTTTAAAATCCCCTGAGAATGCTTCCTACAGGTACCATTTCCTGTATATTGTAATATCCTAGAAAATGGGTTTCTTTTTGCATTTTATTTCAAGTGTTAAGATCTACAAACAAGTTTTGAGTGCGTGTACTATTTGTAGATGTAGTCTTTTTTCTTTCCTATAGATGGATTCTGGTTTGTGGACTCTCAGGCATTTTCTGATCCATCTCTCACAGCAGGGGCTGCAAATGAGATGAGTCTTAATCAGGAATAAAGGAAAGAAGAAAGGTAAGGTAATAGATGATGCCCTTATGTATTTAACCCCTCTGAGTCTGAGATGGCTGTTGTCATCAACCTGTATATCTAAACTTTAACTTTGAAACAAAGTACACTCACATGAGTTTAAGCCTTTGTACTTTTCATTGTGTAAATATATGCAATAAAGAGAGCTTTCAAAGTAATAAAGTTGTGTGATGTGTGTTACTCATTTAACAGATGCCCTTGTATAACTTAAAAGAATATATAAATGCTTTTCCTTCATGTTGAAGGTAATGAAGACAGTGTCTCTTCTAAAAGTATATGTAGGAATTTTGACAACTATTAAATTAAATATGTTCATATCTTGACAAAACACCAACCACAATTGCTTATGGGATACTTCCTATACTTACTCAGTGTTTTTTCCTAAATATTGACTTTAAAATGCAGTTAGCAGAATTGATATTGAGGAGGATGGAGGGAGAGAGGAAACTGAATGAGAGGGGAGGTTGGGAAGGGAGTGGCCTTTGCAGGAATTAGGTATAGGGAAAGCAGGGAAATGAGAATGGAAGATAACCTCATACTAATACTGTCCAAACTCTTCCACAAAATTGAAACAGATGGAGCACAACCACATTCCTTATATGAATCCACAAT